>NC_080378.1:38285469-38396071 GCF_014773155.1 Arachis stenosperma
CTAAAGCATCCATAACATATAAGTCTAAAATACCTCAATTTATATTAAATAAAGAAAATCCTAACATGAATGGCTCATAAGCCAAATAGGCAACATATGTAATACAAGCATTAAAGTATCTGAAAATAAAAGAGAAATATAAAGTAAAAGGAATATTAAACCTGATGAAGAGTTGAAATCCTAAATCCTTTAAGAGGAATCCTAATCCTAAATCCTAAGAGAGAGGAGAGAACCTCTCTCTCTAAAAACTACATCTAAAACCTAAAATTAAATTATGATCTGATATGAAATTTTATGTCCTGAGTCTCTGCATGTTCCCAGACTTTAATCTGTGTTTCTGGGCTAAAAACTGGGTTGAAATGCGGCCCGGAATCTGTGCCAGCGACTTCTGTAATTCTGCAGATCGTGCACGTCATGTGTTCGCTCGTCCACGCGATCGCGTCACTCAGCGTTTTTCGTACCACGCGTGTGCGTCGTCTACGCTTTCGCGTCGTTCATGCAGCTTCCAATCCGCGCGGTCGCGTTAGGCACGCGAGCGCATCACGGTAATTCCTTCTATTTTGCGCGGTCGCGTGAGCCATGTGACCGCATGACTTCTCGCTGGTCATCTCCTCAATTCCTTGTGTTCCTTCCATTTTTGCACACTTCCTCTTCATTCTCTAAGCCATTCCTGCCCTATGAAGCCTGAAACACTTAACACACAGATCAAGGCATCGAATGGTAATAAGAGAGGATTAAGATTAGCTAAATTAAGACCAAAGAAGCATGTTTTTAATCATAGAACTAAACTAAGAAGGAATTGTAAAATCATGCAAATCCTATGAATAAGTGGGTGAAAAGCTTGATAAAACCACTCAATTAAAAATAATATAAACCATAAAATAGTGGTTTATCAACGAACTCCCAGAAATGTGCAATGCAGTATCATAGAATATTTTTAAGAAATGTGCAATGCAGTGTCATAGAATATTTTTAATTTGCTCGGCTCATTAATATATTTATCATCTTGCAACTCAAGCAAGTCAAACGCCACTCGAAGCTTCAATGTTGCCTCCAACATTAAATATGTCGAATTCCATCAAGTTTCGACATCCAAAGAAACAAGCCCTTTATAATTGCTGCTCTCCCGCTCAATGCATGCTTTAAAGCTTTCACTTCTCATAGGGGATGACTTGACATATTTTACTGCATTGCAAATTCTCGTAATTGAATCATCAATCTCTTTCAAGCCATCTTTCACTATCAAATTCAGGATATAAGCACTATAACGCATATGAAGATAGTCCCCCTTCAAAACCAGACTATTCCATGCATTTAATCTCTTTTTCAAGTATAAAATTGCACCATCAATAGAAGTTGCGTTATCAACCGTTACAGTAAAAACTTGATGCAATTTCCAAGTAACCAAACAATCTTCAATAGCTCTACCAAGTACCTTTCTTGAATGACCCTCAACCCGACAAAAATTCAATATCCTCTTTTTTAACTTCCAATCATTGTCAATAAAGTATTCCATTAGAGACATATAAGTCAAATTTTGACTCGACGTCTAAGTATCAGTTGTAAGGCACACATTTTGATAATGATGAGAGAGATAACTTTGTAACTTCACTTACTCTATATCATAAAGAGAAAGTATATCATGGGTCAATGTAGTACGCGAAGGAATTTTAAACTTAGGTTGCAAGCTATGCAAGAGCCTTTGAAACACATTTCTTTCTACAAACCGAAAAGCTAGCTCTTCAGTCACAAACATCTCAGTGAGGATACTTTGAGATACTGCTTGGTCAAACTTTGTAACACTCAGTGAGGATATAGGACCACTTGATCCCCCTTCTATCCTTTGTCTCTTGCTCTGTTCATTGTCCAAGTCAAAGCATCGCTTCCAATGTTGCCGCATAGCACTTGTTCCCCCCACCGCATATTTTATTTGACCATTGCAGTTTTTACATCTCGTATACTTCTCTATCCCTTCGACTGAAATGAAATATTCCCATATATGTGATCGATTCTTATGCCCAGATGATCCACTAGGTTGAGGAGGCAATGAGAGATTAGTAAGAGGAGTAGCAGGATTTGAATTCTCTTCTCTCTCACTCATTTTTGATATTAGCAACAAACCTAATTGTAAATTAAATAACTAATTAAACAAAACCAATAAATCAACTTTGCTCAATGCTTGTTCATACAAAAGACACATGTGACATCTAGTTTACTTTAATAGAAAATGGAACATAAGTTTTTCCGAAATTCAATGCATTATGAAATCAAGCCACTTTTATTGAGGAAAATTACTATGGCAATCATAAAGGCCACTTCATTTAAAAATACACTTTGTTAATTCTAAACTTGTACATCCTGAACCAATGCAAACAACTAAAAAATGCTTTAAAAAGAAAAATAAATAAATAAAATGACACAAACTATGAAGTAATAAATACATCATCACATGCTAACACTAACAGGGTTACTTAGACCTAGTTTGTAAAGTCACTAATATAGGAATACATATACGATAGACATGTTTGGAACTTACTTTTTCTTCAGCAGTGCTCTCTTTAAAAAAAAGAAATGCCTCCAAAAATTAAAAGCCGCAGGGACCAGTTTGCAAGTCAATAATGCAAGGGCATTCTAGAGCTCTCTGAGCTTTCACCTCATCTAGTCTACAACAACATTAACAATAAGCAAATGTAAGAGTACTAGCAGTGAATGAATTAATGTGTAATATGGTCACTATTAAAGTGAATAATTATCCAAAGTAAGTCAGTAACCAATGTGGTTCACCACACTTAAATATTTTACAGTATTCAGGAATCCAAATGGAACCTATGCCTAATTAGTGTTTCGTTGAATCAATATCTCAATTATTAGATATTCCCCTTACTTCAGAACTCAGATTAACAAGTATATAAGTCTAAAACTTTCTCTATCGATCACTAATTCATTTATATACATTAATAATGTATTTTGCAGAGGAGCACCTGATTTTGGTTTATGGGGAATGTATTTGATAACCTCTTTAAAAAATAAACTAACATGGGTGATGATGGGTCTGAATTCTACTGCATCTGCATTCTATCAATCACTAATTTGTTAAAGTCAAAGGCGATCCTAGAACTTCAGACGCTCAGATTATAAAACCAAAATAATTAAAAAGGAAATCATAAGCAGGGTTGGTTCTCTAAGGTTCTTAAACTCAACCAAACTCTAACTAAAGCTCTCGACTATTCTTCTTCCTCTACAATCCTCCAAAACTCCGGTGCATAGACAAGCAATATAAACTAAGAAAACACAAGTAGGATACAGATACATCAGGTAGCAAATATAACAGGTAAGCATAATAATCACATAGGCAAGCCTAATTATTGCAAAGTCAAACAAGACACACAAATGCATATGATGTATGTCTGTCCTATGGCTGATGATATCATCTGTCGGTTATATAGTCAATCCGCCACATTTTGGTAGCTAACCATGGACAGAAACACCCATTGCGGAGCAAGTGGGTTTGAGCTACAACCCCTTTGCTACTACCCGCTTAACCCAGAGCTAGTGGAATAACCACTACTACGGCTACTACCCAGGTGGGTGTTTAAAAGCTCAACCTGGAGCAAGTGGAATAATCTACTACTATTGCTACTACCCAGGTGTCACAATGACTGACCCGGAGCAAGCGGGATGAACCACAATCCTTGCTACTGCCCAGGTATCTCAATCATTCAATTTAAATCTTATTTATTCATCATTCATTCATCAATGTTGTGTTGTTTTCAAAATTGCCTCTATTATCAAATTTATTCATTATCAATCATTGATTATCAATCTTGTCATCATTCATACCATCATCATCATCATTTTCATACACTTCATTTTATCCAAAAATTTGTCTATTGAAGATTACAAGCCTAATTCTTCGTCTCTAGACTCAAAATGGAAGTATCCTAGAAATTCGAATCCATTTGAAATAGTTAAGTTGAATAAAATAAAAAAAAACATTTTCTCTTGAAAAAATTGGTTTCAAGTTTGAAAGCTTTGCACCAAGACAGCAAACTACCTTCTTCTTAGAAAATTCACCAAAAATCATATTTTCAATTGATGTATCTGAAAATTTTCAGAAATAAACTAGACTTATAGAGATTTAAATCTGTCAAAGTTCCATACAAGAAGCATTTTTCTGGAAAAAGTTATATTGATTACAAATTTGCTTTCAAAAACTGGTTTCGGTGTTAAAACAGCTAAGAGCTTTATTTTTAAAACAAGCACAACTTCTTCTACAAAATTTATAAAAGTCTAAAATTTTTACACAAATAAGAAAATAGTCCCATTCTCAATGTCATTTTGGTCCCACTCAAAGTTATGGTCAGGATTGGAAGATATAAGCTTGAAAAGTTGCTGGTTTGATTATGCAGCAGTAGCAGAAAATCAGTTTTAAAGTAACAAACTTCAAAAATTTATATCTCCTAATCCAGCCGTTAAAATTTAACCAAATTTTCTAGAATTGATCTAAACATCACATAGATTCAAGAAAAATTAATTCCATTCAATTGTGATGGTTTGATCGTTCCTAAAAAGGGTCCAAAGCTGCTGCTAGAAAATAAGATTATGTAGAATTTTGCCAAACTCAGTTCCTTCCTTTTTTTTACTAAACCAAATCTACTTTTTTATACTTGTTCATACCCTGGACCGAGTTATACGGTCCGGGTTGGACGAAGACAAAAACGACCGACCTCTTGTAAGGTTGGCTCGTCACCGACCTCTTCCCAAAAGAGCTTGGCCAAATCACCATAGAGGCCCAAGCAGGCCCAAACCAAAGGACACCGCCCACCGGAAGGCGGTTGACCAAAAGATAAGGATCTCCCCCACGAAAGATAAGATAAGATAACAAACTTATCTCAAGAGAGGTCACTCGACATTACTATAAATACACTAGAGCACCCAAGTATAAGCCAACATTCCAATTCTACACAAAAATCTGCCTAAAGCCCATACTGACTTAAGCATCAGAGTCTCTTGCAGGTACCACCCCCCTCCGGTGAACGAGGACCAGCAGCTCCTTCCATGCCAATAAGTCGGACGTGACAGCCCTGATCAACTTAGAAGATCTCGTCCGAGATCGACCTCCCAATTTCAGGTAACCCTCGGAACATTGGCGCCATTGACGATGAACCAGGAAGTCATCCCATCGATATGGCAAACAACGCTGCCAATGACCTTAACTCCAGATTAGAAGAAGGAATGCCATTCAAGAACATGGATGCCACACCAGCCTCCCCAAGGGACACACACCAATCCAAGGGAGATAAACAACCTCAAAATATAGAAATCTTGGATGCCATCCGTGAACAGCAGGATCGCCTCAAATGGGTTTAGCGTAGGCTTAAAGTTGGCTAACAATGAAAGATAAAGGGTAGGCTATTTGGGTAAGTGAGCTATTTGAAACAATGGCCTCAATCATATACATGCATGTATACATAAAATAATGGACATATAGAATCATGAAAATCAAAGATCACAATCATAAAAGAAGTTTATCATACAAGAACAAACTTTATGGTTGAAGATGTGCAACCATACAATTAAGGCTCAAATCTCACAAGGTATGCTCTTCTAGCTCTTTTCTATGTTCCATGAAAAATACTTCAAGCAAGTTGGAAAAATAATTTCTCAATTCAATCAATGGCATGCCCTAAAAGGGATTTCATGAAAATTTCTTGTTGTTTTTACCAAACTTATTCAATCTAACATACAACATGCGAATATGTACTACCATGATACTATAAGCATTAAAGAAATATATGCAAACAAACCAACTAAAGTGCAAATAAGAAAGAAAATTGCAAAAATGAGGAAAAAGAACAAAAAGAATATTGCAAAGTGTCTAAGAAAAGGATTTTACCCCCCTCGAAGTTGGCGATCCTCCCCCACACTTGAATTGTGCACGGTCCTCCGTGCATGCACATGATCCGGGGGATGAAGGACTATGAGGTTCCACCTTCAGCTGG
Organism: Arachis stenosperma; assembly: GCF_014773155.1. NCBI lineage: Eukaryota > Viridiplantae > Streptophyta > Magnoliopsida > Fabales > Fabaceae > Arachis > Arachis stenosperma. Next base: position 38,291,472 of record NC_080378.1, read on the forward strand.
TGGGCTCCGGTTTTTTTGTAAACAAATAAACAACAATTGAGGAAAAGTAAGTTGTGCGTGGTATGATAAAAAGCAATGTGTATATTCTAAATGCGCGCACAATTTAGAACACAACACATTGGCTAAGCGAAACCTAAACCACATAATCAAAAGAAATGATATGGTCCTCAATTAAATAGCCTAGGTTGCAAGTAAAGAATAAGCAAAACTTAAGGCACAAGCAACCCTAGGTACCCACAAAAGTGAATTGAGTATTTGATATTGGATATTGAAATTGTGCAAATGAAAGCGTAAGATTGATATAAAATAACACAATGAACAACAACCAATCCCATAATGAACAGAAACTTCTTATTCATCATGAAACAAAATGAAAAAGTCACATGGGAAGGTACTTGTTACAAAAAGTGATGAGCTTGATAAAAATCAAGTTAAGTCACTCAAACAAATGCAAAGCATTAACAAGGAACAAGTACCGGACATGTGATGAATTTGATATGCAAATCATGATGAACAGGTAATTTCAACTCAAATCACTTAATTCAATGCACTTATATAATTTATCCTAGTGGTACAATCAAAACATAAGTATCCAAACCCACTAGGTACTAGTAAATGAAGGCAAAGTATAAGTGCATTGGTGGAAACTTCAAGCAACAAGCAATCCAATTAAGCATTGAACAACACTTGCAATTTTTTCATTACCTAAAATGTAAGTAAACTAAATCTAATATAATTACTAAAGTGAGAATGAGTTGCAAACAAATGGACAATAACAAACAGAAAATAGGGTGAAAGGAGAAGAATAGAGAGGGAGAGAGAAGAAGAGATGAAGTAGAGAGAAGAGAAGAAGAGAAAAGAAGCATAATAGTGAGAAAATAGAGGCGTGCGTATGCACAGATACGTGTGCGTACGCACACTATGAGGAAAAAGAAAGGTGTGCGCTCGCACACTCTATGCGAGCGCTCCTGGCAGAAGAGGATTTAAGAAGTGTGCGTGCGTACAAGGGTGTGTGCATGCATAGAACACTTTTTTTTAGGAAAGGGTCATGTGTGCGTGCGCACACAGGTCCGTGCGCATGCACAGAACGCGAAAAGAGTAGGGGGTCCACGCGCACAAGCTGTGCCAACGCTCCCACCAGAGGGGCTATCAATTGGTGTGCAGACGCACACGTTTGTGCGACCGCACAGGTCACAAAAAATAGAGCAGCACGCACGCACAAGCTGTGCTGGCGCTGCGACCAGAGGGCATGTCAAGGAGTGTGCGGACGCACAGGTGGCGAAAAATGCAGTTTTGTGCGCACGCACAGATGCCCTGTTTCACAAAAAAAATTTTTCTTCAAAATTCTTAGGTACCAAGCCTTAGTTCAATGAAAGCTCAACCCCAAAAACATTCAAATATTCAAAATTTCGTAACCCACATGTAAATTTAACCTATATAAACTCAAAATTAAACTAATTCTAGGTTAACAAAAACAAACAAGAATGCAATTAAGGTAAATTATTAACAAAGAGGAGAGTTGAAACAATATTACCATGGTGGGGTGTCTCTCCCCTAGCACTTTGGTTTATTATCCTTAAGTTGGACTTATGGAGAGCTCTCATCAAACCTCTTTGAAATCCCACCCAAGCTTGTATTCTCCAAGGCTTTTGAGACTCCAAAGCTTGTGCACCCAAATCTTGTTGTGCATTCCTTTCATTCCATCTAGGTAACAAGCATCTGAAATTCTCAATTCCTATAGCACAATAACAAACAAACTCACAATGCAATGGGTGAGAATTCATAGGATGAAAAAAAGAAAACAAAAACTAAAGATAATAAGAATAAATCAAATGAACTCCCAATACTAGAAAAAACAAGCAAATAATCAAAGGAAGCTATTTACATATGCACATATAAACATATTAACAATAAAAAAGCAAGCTATTCACATATTTACATATCTACAATAGCCAATAATAAACACCATTACAACTCCCCGGCAACGGCGCCAAATTTGATAAGAGAGAATTTTTTGTATAGTTTGGAATCAATCAAAACAAGAATTAATTCGTTAGTAGCATAGTCCAAACCAACAATGGACTCTCCTAATCAAATGTTAAATTAAAATAACCGAGAGTACTTAAACCTCGGGTCGTCTTCCCTATGAGTTGCAACTAAGTGTTTATTATTGCCTATGAGGAAGTGGGGGTTGATGGCATGAGATTGCAAGAAATATAAAGTGCAATGAAATAAAAAGGTAAGGAAATGTAAATGGCAAGAAAGGTAAATAACAAGAAAGTAACTTAACATGCAAGTAAAAGCAATACAAATAGAATTTAAATGCCAAAAAGAGCCCTTGGTGAGAATTGGGTGATTAGAGATTCCTATCCTAGTTGTGGACCACAAACATGATAATTGTGTGTGGATTAATCCCAATTAGTCAACTCTACATCGAGAATATGTCAAAAGGGCATAATTAATTTCAATCCACAAGTCCTAATCAACTCACTAGTTAACATAGTGAAAGATTAGCGTTAGTGGAAACCAAATTAATTAACAATCCTCACACAATATGGAATGGACATCCACCACTCAAGTTCACCAAAACCACACAATTTTTCAACCAAGAGTGTAGAAAACTAGGCTAAAATCCTACCAAGAATTTTATTAAATACTTGGTAGGCATAAAAAGAAAGCATGATAAAATGACAAGAAATAATAAATTCTACAACTACCAAGCAAGGAAAATAAAGATAGAAACTCAATAAAGCAATAAAAGAGGCATGAAACATAAAATTGCATTAAATGTAAATGAAAGTGACAAGAGTGCAAATACATAAAAGTGGCAAAAATAAAGAAAGTTACAAGATAAAGTAATGAAATTAAGACAATAGAACATGGAAAGGTAGAGAAAACTATACTAAAACAAGAATTAAAAAGAGAAATTATAAGGAAAATAAACTAAGAACCCTAATTTCTAGAGAGAAGGGGGAGCTTCTCTCTCTAGAAAATAACCTACATAATGCTAAACTAACCCTGATTTCTCCCCCTTTCACATGGAGTGAGTCCTTGTCTAATATAGGAAGAATCAGCTTCAGAAGGTCCAAAAATTGGGCTCCGGAGGTCCAGAATTCACCCCCAGCAATTTCCATTAAATAAGTCACGCGCTGGGACCTGTGCGTACGCACACATGCTGATTTTCTTTTTGTGCGTACGCAAGTTCATACGCACACATGGTTTTGTGGCTCTTGTGCATACGCATAGGTGGTTGTGTGTACGCACACTCCAATGTGTGCTTCTCCTTTGTTTTCTTCATGTTTTCTATCTTTTTGCATGCTTTTTTCCACTTCTACCAAACCATTCTTGCCTCTAGGACCTGAAATCACTCAACAACATGTCATGGCATCGAATGGCATAAACGTGGGATTAAAATCACTAATTTAAGCTCAAAATAGCATATTTTCACAATTAGACACACTTTAGAGAGAAAACACAAAAGCATGCTATATAGGTGAATAAATGTGGGTTTATATGATGAAATCCACTCAAATCAAACCCAATTGTATCGTCAAATATGGATTCATCAATCGGTTCTTACCCAATAGAGCGGATGAACCAAAAAAGAGAAGGAGGGATGAAGAGGTCGGACGAGTTGAACGTCCCCCTCACACCCCTAGGAGACATATTCATATGATAAATGGAGGATTCGTAGGAGGAGGGATCTCTAAGTCATCCTGCAAAAGACACCTTAAAGAGTTGTACCATGTCGGGGAAGGAGACAGGTCTCCCGACCTCTCCACTATTACCTTCACTCAAGAAGATGCCGCAGGAAACATAATGATCCCGTGGTCGTTACCACCATACTTGCCAATGCCAATCTCCACCGAACATTGGTAGATCAAGGAAGTTCTGCGGATATCTTGTTCAAATCCGCCTTCGACAAGCTCGGTCTACAAGAAAAAGAGCTAAGAGCATACCCTAATAGCTTATTTGGGCTTGGAGATTCCCCATTCTGGCCACTTGGGTACATCCCATTGCACACGACCTTCAGGAAAGGACCACGGTCTAGAACGCTAAGCATAGACTACATCGTAGTCGATGTGAGCTCTACATACAAGGCCCTCATAGGTCGGACAACGCTAAATCAGCTTACCGTAGTGGTCTCCACTCCACACCTATGCATGAAATTCCCAACTCTAGAAGGGATCACCACCATAAAGGGAGACCAAAAACTCGCGCGATGCTATTACAACAAAAGTCTGAACTTTAAAGGGGGCCCCAGAGGAAAAGAAACCAATACTATAGAACTCGGGAGAATCTGAGTCGCGAAGAACTCCGCCCTGAACCTGAAGGTGAAACCAAAGAAGTTCAAATTGGGGACACTCAAGAAAAAACAACAAACATAGGAGTGAATCTAAAAGGAGACCTAAAGAAGCTGTTAACAAAGTTCCTAAAGGATAATTCCGACCTCTTTGCATGGAATGCCGCGGACATGCCCGGCATCGATCCCAGACTAATGTGCCATAAACTGGCACTGTACCATAGATCTCAGCCAATACAATAGAAACGTAGGAAGCTCGGCCCAGAGAAATCGCAAGCTATAGAGGAACAGGTACAGGCCTTATTAGAGGCAGGGTTCATAAGGGAGGTAAAATACCCATTATGGCTAGCCAATGTAGTATTGGTCAAAAAATCAAATGGAAAGTGGCGGATGTGCATTGATTACACCAACCTCAACAAAGCATGCCCAAAAGATCCCTACCCACTCCTGAATATAGACACATTAGTCGACGCTTCATCGGGATACAAGTACCTCTCCTTCATGGACGCTTACTCGGGATACAACCAAATCCCGATGTATCAACCCGACCAGGAGAAAACCTCATTCCTAACCCCAAGAGCAAACTACTGCTACGTAGTCATGCCCTTCGGACTCAAAAATGCAGGGGCTAACGATGAGAGAAATCTTGCATCTCTATAATATTTCCCTATTTGGCAAGTATACCGAATTGTCGTCAAGTAATAACCCACTAGGAGTGGGGTCGAATCCCACAAGGATTAACAGATTAAGGCAAACAATGGCTAATTGATTATCCTAGTTAGACTATCCAGATTGGAGTGAAGAGCAAACAGGAAATATAAATGACATGAATAGTAGAGGAAAGCAATAAAGTACAGGAAAGTAAATGGCATAAATGTAAAGTACGGGAAAGTAAAGTGCAAAAAATGAAAATAGCACAAAGTAAGTAAAAGAAAGAAAAGGCAAAATAAACATTGGGATCAAGAGATATTGCATTATCCAGATTAATTGATTTCATCTCATCTTCAATCATGCAACTCATTAACCTCTTGGCAATCATGATTGATTGAGCCCCAATTTCTTGGTGACTCAATCTCTCAAATCTTGATAATCAGCCAATTCCTTGGTCCAATTGCTCATGAAGAGAGATGAAGACTGATCCCTGATTATACCACACACTTTCCTTGATCCAAATAATGGAGAGATTTTATGTCACCGTATCCCTACCAAAACCCAAATCTATTCAAGTGTGAGAAAGAATTTTCAAGCATGATTTTATGTTTTCTCTTCCAAAGTTCCCATAAAACCCAATTGCATTCAATCTCTTTTCCAAGATAATTGAATGCTAAGCTTGAAGAACAAAATTCTTTCCTGTAAATCAAGAGAGATGAATAGAAGAAGAAGAATAAAAACAATCAATCCATCAAATAGCAACAGAGCTCTCTTTCTCAATGAAAAGAGTTAGTAATTCATAACTAAAAATATTTACAAAAATGAGAAAGAAAAAGAAAATAAGAAGAGGCTGATGGTGAACAGAGAGAATCCGAAGACTCCGCCAATCCAGCATGACTAATTCTATGAACTAAGGCCTTTATATAAGCAATCCTAAATTACAAACTTAAATAAAATTGAAAAAAAATTACAATAAAATGAAAATTAACTATTCTAGATGATTTTTGTGGCCTTGATTGGTTGACAATTGTAGGCTTGCTTGCTTTTAAGTGGACTTAGAGTGAATTTGATTCAGAATAAGGCTTCAGAAGAATGTAGCATTGGTTTGGAGAATGGAGCGTTCTTGCACCCACGCATATGCGTGCTATATGCTTGCGCATCCCTGGTGTTTTGGCTCATCGACGCGTACGCGTCACGCACACGTACGCGTCCCTTGCAGCGTTAGCTTTGAGAACATAGCGTTTGTGAAATGAATGCTCCTTCCACGCGTACGCGCCACCTACGCGTACGCGTGGATTACAAGAATGTCAAATCCACGCTTCGCTTCATCCACGCAAACGCGTCCTTCTTTACTATTGTCACATCGATGCGTACGCGTGATGCACGCGTACGCGTCCCTTGCCAATTTTCTGATCCCAAATTTGAAAGTATCGTTCTTGAGAAAGTGTTCTTGGCATGAGAGCACTTTTTTATGTTTGTGCAAAGCCCTTGAGAAAGCGTAGCGCTTTCCCTTGCCTTTAAACTCTTTTCTTCTTTTATGCTTCTTTTGTGCTTTTTACTTCCTTTTCCACCATTTTCTACAGAATAGGTAAAAATCAAAGGCATGAAAGTAATCTATGATTTAAGCACAAAACACACAATAATTAAGCATGATTAATGAAAATTAAAGGTGAAAAAGTATAGAAAAATATAACATGATGCGTAGTCATCACAACACCAAACTTAAACTTTGCTTGTCCTCAAGCAAATAAAGAATCATGCAATAAGGATTGACAAACCAAGGTGAGAAGAGTAGCAATTTTTATCTTCAAGGTTAGCTAGTTTCTTATGCATGCTACAATCACAAAGGAGATTTAAATGATAGATGCTTCTATCTAGCTCATTTTATGAAATCTTTTCCTTTATGTTTCTTTCTTGAAGAAAGCTTTTCATTCTTTTCTTATCTTAGCTTTTTGGGTGCTTTGCACCATGTGTTGAAAAGCTACGACTCTAAATGCTTTGTTTTCAAGTATTACCACTTGATACATAAGTACCACAAACATTTAATTAGAAGACTCTTTAAGCTCAATTATTTCTTTTCTTTACTCTCTAATTATTGATGCTCAAAACCTTGAGCTTTGAGGGAGTACTTTTGCACTTGAGCCTAGCCTTGACTCTAAGTGTTTTGTTTAAGCCTTTTGCCTGATACATAAACACCACAAGTACTTAACAATTGAATTGTCATTGGTTCTCAGAGCCTTCAGCTTTCTCATTCTTTCTCTTTTTCTTTTTCTTGCCTTATTTGCAATTGCTTCTTCAAGGTTTTCATGATTTCAACAATTTCATAAAATGTCCTAGATGAAAACTTCAATTAAACAAATTCAAATGCAATTGAGAAACAATAATCATGCTAGCTTCCCAATACTTATAAGCCCATGCTAGGTTCTTCTTTAATGACCTTGTTTGTTTTTTATCATGAAACTAAATTGCTTTGAACTCACAAAACTCAAGATAGTAGTCATAATATCACAGCAACATGTGACAATTCAGCAATCAAGCTATGCTTATTCACAACACACATGCATATAAAGACAAATAGAGACAATCATGCAATTTAAAAATGCTGGAAAATAAGTAAGAGGAAAAAGGAACGTCACCACCTTGTAGTTCATCTTCATTGTTGCTGTCCTTTTCCTCCTATTCTTCCCCTTCCCACACCAAACTTAGGATGCTTTCTTATCCTTAAGAAACAATTAAAACAGTGGTGATGGGGTCTATGATGGGTCATTGATGTTAGGATTTTTGCCAGTAAAGAATGTCATAAAAACAGTCGCGTTGTAGATATAGTCTCTAAACCGACAAAAATCCCTTCGTACAAACGTTTTGGGTGTCACAAGTAACAAACCCCTTTAGAAATTGTTAACCGAGTATTCAAACCTCGGGTCGTCTTCTCAAGGAATTGCGAGGAAGTATGTTCTTATTATTGGTTATAAAGGTTGTAATCGGGGTTTAGAAGGTGAGAAGCAAGTAATTTAAATGATGAGTGAATTAAATGGCAATTAAAAAAAAAATAATAACTGTAAAACAACTTTTGGCAAGATAAGGGAATTTAGAGGTCTAACTTAGTTATCTCTCTCAACTATAATAAAAGTTGAATCTAAGCTCCACTTGGTCAACCTTTACCAGGGCAAAGGAAAGTCAAGGGACTAATTAAATTGACCTTTGAATCCTAATTATTTCCTAAGAAAAGGTTGGGATTATTCGGGTTCAGCTCAATTAGCAAGATAACGATTACTAATTACATTGAGTTTAATAACTCTTGAGTTACTAAATTCTTAATCAGAACCAAAAGGGGAAAAAGTAAAATTGCAGGAATAAAATATCTTCAAATCGTAAACAATGATAATCATAAATTAACAGGAGCAATAATAAACTGAAAATACCTCAATATCATTAATTCAAATAATAATCTGTAACATGGGATAATTCATAAATTAAATTATAAAAGTAAATGATCAATTCAATTGCTGGAATAAATAAATAAAGTGAAAGGAAAGCTTTGAAAACAAGGAAATATAAAACCTGGATCGAGAGTCACTCTTACAAACTAAGAGAAGTCCTAAATCCTAATTTCTAAAAACACTACCTAAATCCTAAAGAGAGAGAGAGAACCTCTCTCCAAACTAGATCTAAATCATGGAAAAGTGAATTCTGAGAGCATATTTTTTAATGGATGCATTCGCCCGCTTTATAACCTCTGGTCTATGCTTTCTAGACTTGGATTTGGGCCAAAAAGGCTTTAGAACTCGCTGGGGCGTGTTCTGTAATTTTCTGGTGCGTGGCCTCTGTCAAGCGTCCGCGTGGGTCACGTGGTCGCGCCATTCGGAGCTTTTCCTTGCCACGCGGTCGCGTCAGTCATGCGACCGCGTCATGTGCGTTCTGCTTAAGGCGCGCGGTCGCGTCAGTCATGCGGCCGCGTCGCTGCTGATTCGTGCTTGGCACGCGATCGCGTCGTCCATGCGATTGCGTGGATACCAGTTTCCTTAAAGCTTCGTTTTGCTTTCTCCTTTCCTTTTAGTATGTTTCCTTTTTCATGCTTTAAGTCATTCTGCCTTAGAAAATCTGAAACTACTCAACACACTAATCACGACATCGAATGGAAATAAAGGTAATTAAAATAATTAATTTTCAAAGCTTAGGAGACATGTTTTTCACAATATGACATAATAAGGAATGGAAAGTAAAACCATGCAATTAATGTGAATAAGTAGGTGAAGGATTATATAAATCACTCAAATTAAGCACAAAAGAACTCATGAAATATGGGTTTATCAACCTCCCCACACTTAAACACTAGCATGTCCTCATGCTAAACCCAAGGTAAATAATTAAGGTTAAAGTGATGGAATGTCATGCAATGCAACCTAATTTAAATGCAACTAAATGCAAAATGTTTCTACCTTCTTGGTTAAAAATAAATAAGTTCTTCAAGACAAATATGAACTGGATTTCACTAATTCAAATCACAAAATACAATACAAATAACTTGCAAGAAGAAGATAGCTCATGAAAGCAGGGAACATAGAATTGAGCACTGAACCCTTGGTAGTGTATATCATTCTAACTTTCAAGTGTCTAGGGTCAATTCTCTCAATTCTCTACTAATCTTGCTTTCTATAGCTTGCTCTTCATCTAACAATCAACAAAAATTTAATGCACCAATACACAAATCAAGAGGTCTTTTAAGGGTTGTAATGGGGCTAGGGTCAAGGTAGGATTGTATTTGGCCAAGTGGACTAAAATTTGAATCCTTAATTAACTGAAACTTTCCCACCTAACTTAAACAATCCATGTAATCATAATACAACATCTAGCCATCCATTAACCATGTTTTCCACATATTCATGCATTCTAATTTTAAGTACAGTACATATGCATTGCCTTCACTACATACTTTGGGGCATTTTGTCCCCTTTTTCTTTATATATATATATATATATATATATATATATATATATATATATATATATATATATATATATATTCAATGCATATGATTAATTTATTGAATGCATGAACATGTCCTAAACATTTTTTTCACATTTTCAGAAAATTCTAACATACTCAAATCTCAAACCAGATGTTTCCAAACCCACTCTTCCCCACACTTAATTCATAAGCATTCTCACTAGTCTAAGCTAACCAAGGATTCAAATTAAGGACATTATTGTTTTTCGCTTAGAGTTAATGATGTGCTAAAATAAAGAACAAAGGGATAAAATAGGCTCAAAATTGGTTTGCAATAGATAATGAAAAGGTTAAGGCCATATGGGTATGTAAGCTTAGTGAAACAAGGCCTCAATCATATAAGTGTATGCATACATTAAACAATGGAAATAGAGAATCAAGCAAGACAAAGATCATAATTTTAGAGAGAAAAACACACACCAAAAATAAAATATTGGTTGATAAAATGCAACCAATCAAATAGGCTCAAAATCTCACTGGTTTTGTGTGTTCAAGCTTTAAACCATGTTCCAAAATAATATTTCTTCAGGCAAGTGTAACATTAAATTTTATTCAAATTAGTGAAATGCTCTAAAAGGTTTCTTGAAAAAGAAAATATTACTTTAACCAAGTGGTAAAATATGCAAAGATCAAACAAATATGCAAATGCAACAACTAATCTACAAAGAAAATTTAAACATTGATGTTTGAGACAAGAAAGTACTAACCCATGGAGATCGGTATTGACCTCCCCACACTTAAAGATTGCACCATCCTCGGTGCATGCTGAGATGTGCAGGTGGACGGGTTGTTCCAACTGATGCTATTCTTCGAGATTTTGCAGATGGACTTGTTTATCTCCCCATGTAAACTTCTTTCCGTTCCCTTCTTGGTGGCCATCCTGAAAGAAAAAAGGAAAGAAAAGTAACCCAAAAATAAAGATAGAAAATAAATGAAATATGGGTTGGGTAATGCCAAATGATAATGGTCTCATTTACATGGAAGCTTCAGCATGTACGTGAGAAAACAATAGAAGCCATGGCATACCAGTGGTATAAAAGTTGTAACATAGGGGAGGAGTGTGGGTAGTGGAAGTATCAATACAAGCTCATGTCAATGCAAATGGAGTGCAAGTATCATAAAAGATTGGCATTGGCATATAATTAATATCATCCCACAGTGTAAAACAAGTTACCAAAATAAATTAAAGAAAAGAAGCAACAGTTGAATAAGAAAAATTTTTAACACCAATGGAAAAATAAAAAATGTGCGCAAAATTAAAATGCAATGAATGAAATATGCAAATAAATAAAAATAAAATAAAAAGAAAAAGAAGAATGAGAAGGGAAATAAGGGAACAGGAAGTAAATAAGAAAGGAGAAGAAAAATTAGGATTTGGAGGAGAGAAAGATAAGATATGTGGCAATTTTAGGGTGAGCTGTGCGGCGCATGCGACGCAGCCGCGTAGGGCACGCGTTCGCGTGGATGCGCGTTAAGTATGGGCACGCGATCGCGTCAGTCACGCGGTCGTGTGACCCGTGTTGCGCTGCTGGCGCGAGTGCAGCCTCGCTCCAGCACAACTCTCTGTTCGATTCATTTTAATTGCCAAAATTGAGTGACGCGATCGCGTGGGTCACGCGATCGCGTGAGTGTGCCTCAGAAAATAATTGACGCGGCCGCGTCGGCAACGCGGTCGCGTGACAAGGATTGTGCTTCCAGCACCAATCCAGCACCACTCTCGCACAATATGGCATTGTCCACCCTTTTACATCGAAAATGTAGGGCACGCGGTCGCGTGGGAGGCCATACTTCCCATTCGACGCGGACGCGTCAGCGACGCGGTCGCGTGGGTCGATATGTGCCATTAGCACGCCTCCAGCCACGCTCCAGCGTGACTCTCTGTTCACTTTTATTTTTCCTTTCTCTCCAAGCGACGCGGACGCGTCGCTGATGCGATCGCGTCGCGTAGCGAATTTTTATTTATTTTTTTTAAATTTTTTATTTTATTTTTTTTATGCATGAAAAATGCAAAATGCAGTGATTAATATGAATTCTATGCATGATGCCAGGTTCAATAAAAATAAAATAAAAAGGAAATAAAAATAAAAACAAATAATATGAAATAAACTGAAAAAAAGAAGCGACCATACCATGGTGGGTTGTCTCCCACCTAGCACTTTTAGTTAAAGTCCTTAAGTTGGACATTGGAGGAGTATCCTATTATGGTGGTTTATGTTTAAATTCGTCCAAAAATCTCCACCAGTGCTTGGAATGCCAATAGCCTCCGGGGTCCCAAACTAGGCATGTGAAGCTTCTGAACAGCTTCAAACAGATTTTAAGGTTCCTGTGGTGATAAATGTCAGAATAAACTCCAGGATTCCAAGCCTTGCTTTTAAATCCGCCTCCGTCTTGATCTACCTGTTTCCATCCGAGCGGTTTAAAGAATAGAATCTCACCATGGTAACCAAACGTTCTCTGTGATCCTTGCAATTGAGCATGATACCAATCCGTGTATTTCGAGGTGAAGCGTGGAACTTTATTGAACCTTGTGCACCAGCTCCGAGTACGAGCCATTTCCCTCTTACTCTTAAAGCCGCAGAGAGCTCTAAGCTGGCCATCTGTTTCAAGTAAACCATATTCAAGTGAATAAGTAAAGTTATAAGTTACGGATTGTACCCACTTGAAGCTTGCATTAGGTGGTAGTGGCCGTGGGATAGGTGTTTTGGGTGGTTCTGTAAGTTCTACTCCCTTGTGGTCTTCAGTGAATTCCTCCACCTCTTTGCAAATTTCTTCAACTTCACCCATGTCTTGATCAAAGTCATTGATTTCTCCCTCATCATCGCTCAAGTCATATATTGGAGGTTGAGAAAAATCTACCTCAGCATCATCTTTGCATTCACTCAGGGAGGATTCTTCTGTCTCAGAGAAATCACTTGCGAATGCAACGTCGTCACTAAGAGAACAGGACTCGTGATCATCATCATCAAGGAAAATTGCTTCTTGGATTACTCCGTCTGATTCTTCGTAAACGACTTGCCTTGGAGATTGTACGGTATCCTCCTTAGCATCAACTGTGGCATCTTGGACGGAGTTTTCCTCAATTCTGGATTCCCAAGGAAGTTCAGCATCGCCTAGATCTTCAACCAACTCTTCTTCTTGAACAATGACAGCTTCTTCTACTTGTTTTAGTACGAATTCATTCTCTGCCTTGTCCACTGGAGTCTCTAGTATTTCTTTCATGCTACGCTCTTCATCGAGTTGTCCACATGGAGCTGTGGTTGATCCTTGTATATTTGAGCGCTTAGTGGCCCATTGGATTAGTGCTTGCTCCAGTTGTTGAATGGTTGTTTGAAATTTAATTACTGTTTCTTTTAGGCGATCCTCTGCTTCACGGTTTGCTGGACTTAGACATGATACATAGGGAAGTGGTGATGGCTAGGAACGATTAGATTGGTATTGGGGTAAGGAAGGATCATATGATGGCGAATGGTGAAGAGAAGTTTGTGAGTGTGGTGGTTCGAGGTTATGTTGAAAGGACGGTTCATATGCACGGGGTGGGGCTTGTTGGTAGTTACAAGGTTGTCCACCATGTCTTTCAGCTGGGTATGCACGGTAGAATGGTCTTTGTCCAGGATATCTCGGAGGGTGTTGCTGCCAAAAGGGTTTATTAGATCCTCATGGTTCTATCCATCCTTGATTGGTCTGACCTTGATGCACATTCCTGCTGTAACTTCTATTTCCTTTAACAATGTTAGAACCAAACTCAAAGCGAGAGGGGTGAGAGTTCATAGTAGTAAATAAAGATAAAAGGAAAAACGAAAATAAATAAACAAGGAAAAGAAAAATATTTACAATAACCAATAATAAGGCACACGTTAGCAGTTCCCCGGCAACGGCGCCATTTTGACGTTAGAATTTTTGCCAGTAAAGAATGTCATAAAAACAGTCGCGTTGTAGATATAGTCTCTAAACCAACAAAAATCCCTTCGTACAAACGTTTTGGGTGTCACAAGTAACAAACCCCTTTAGAAATTGTTAACCGAGTATTCAAACCTCGGGTCGTCTTCTCAAGGAACTGCGAGGAAGTATGTTCTTATTATTGGTTATAAAGGTTGTAATCGGGGTTTAGAAGGTGAGAAGCAAGTAATTTAAATGATGAGTGAATTAAATGGCAATTAAAAATAAATAATAACTGTAAAACAACTTTTGGCAAGATAAGGGAATTTAGAGGTCTAACTTAGTTATCTCACTCAACTATAATAAAAGTTGAATCTAAGCTCCACTTGGACAACCTTTACCAGGGCAAAGGAAAGTCAAGGGACTAATTAAATTGACCTTTGAATCCTAATTATTTCCTAAGAAAAGGTTGGGATTATTCAGGTTCAGCTCAATTAGCAAGATAACGATTACTAATTACGTTGAGTTTAATAACTGTTGAGTTACTAAATTCTTAATCAGAACCAAAAGGGGAAAAAGTAAAATTGCAGGAATAAAATATCTTCAAATCTTAAACAATGATAATCATAAATTAACAAGAGCAATAATAAACTGAAAATACCTCAATATCATTAATTCAAATAATAATCTGTAACATGGGATAATTCATAAATTAAATTATAAAAGTAAATGATCAATTCAATTGCTGGAATAAATAAATAAAGTGAAAGGAAAGCTTTGAAAACAAGGAAATATAAAACCTGGATCGAGAGTCACTCTTACAAGCTAAGAGAAGTCCTAAATTCTAATTTCTAAAAACACTACCTAAATCCTAAAGAGAGAGAGAGAACCTCTCTCCAAACTAGATCTAAATCATGGAAAAGTGAATTCTGAGAGCATATTTCTGAATGGATGCATTCCCCCGCTTTATAACCTCTGGTCTATGCTTTCTGGACTTGGATTTGGGCCAAAAAGGCTTTAGAACTCGCTGGGGTGTGTTCTGTAATTTTCTGGTGCGTGGCCTCTGTCACGCGTCCGTGTGGGTCACGCGGTCGCGCCATTCGGAGCTTTTCCTTGCCACGCGGTCGCGTCAGTCATGCGACCGCGTCATGTGCGTTCTGCATAAGGCGCGCGGTCGCGTCAGTCATGCGGCCGCATCGCTGCTGATTCGTGCTTGGCACGCGATCGCGTCGTCCATGTGATCGCGTGGATACCAGTTTCCTTAAAGCTCCGTTTTGCTTTCTCCTTTCCTTTTAGTATGTTTCCTTTTTCATCCTTTAAGTCATTCTACCTTAGAAAATCTGAAACTACTCAACACACTAATCACGGCATCGAATGGAAATAAAGGTAATTAAAATAATTAATTTTCAAAGCTTAGGAGACATGTTTTTCACAATATGACATAATAAGGAATGGAAAGTAAAACCATGCAATTAATGTGAATAAGTAGGTGAAGGATTATATAATCACTCAAATTAAGCACAAAAGAACTCATGAAATATGGGTTTATCAACCTCCCCACACTTAAACACTAGCATGTTGATGAGCGGATAATTTGTACCCTTTTTGGCATTGTTTTTAGTATGTTTTTAGTAGTTTTAGTTGAGTTCTTAGTATATTTTTATTAGTTTTTAGTTAAAATTCACTTTTCTGGACTTTACTATGAGTTTGTGTGTTTTTCTGTGATTTCAGGTATTTTCTGGATGAAATTGAGGGACCTGAGCAAAAATCTGATCCAGAGACTGAAAAGGACTGCAGATGCTGTTGGATTCTGACCTCCCTGCACTCGAAGTGGGTTTTCTGGAGCTACAGAAACCCAATTGGCGCGCTCTCAACGGCGTTGGAAAGTAGACATCCTGGGCTTTCCAGCAATATATAATAATCCATACTTTGCCCAAGATTTGATGGCCCAAACCGGCGTTCAAAGTCACCCTCAGAAATTCCAGCGTTAAATGCCGGAACTGGCACCAAAATGGGAGTTAAACGCCCAAACTGGCATAAAAGCTGACGTTTAACTCCAAGAAGAGTCTCTACACGAAAATGCTTCATTGCTCAGCCTAAGCACATGCCAAGTGGCCCCGGAAGTGGATTTTTATGTCATTTACTCATCTCTGTACACCCTAGGCTACTAGTTCTCTATATATAGGACCTTTTACTATTGTATTTTCATCTTGGTTCTTCTGGTTCCCTCTCTGGGGCCGAAACCAATGATCACTCTTGTTCTTATGTATTTTCAATGGTGGAGTTTCTACACACCATAGATTAAGGTGTGGAGCTCTGCTGTACCTCGAGTATTAATGCAATTACTATTGTTCTTCTATTCAATTCCGCTTGTTCTTTGTCCAAGATATCACTTGTTCTTCAACTTGATGAATGTGATGATCCGTGACACTCATCATCATTCTCACTCATGAACAAGGTGACTGACAACCACTTCTGTTCTACAAGCAATCAAGGCTCTAGTGTTTATCTCTTGGATTCCTGATAGACGATGCATGGTTGATCGCCTGACAACCGAGTGCTCGCCTGACAAACGAGCCAGCCATTCCGTGAGATCAGAGTCTTCGTGGTATAGGCGAGAACTGATGGCGGCATTCAAGAGAATCCGGAAGGTCTAACCTTGTCTGTGGTATTCTGAGTAGGATTCAATGATTGAATGACTGTGACGTGCTTCAAACTCCTAGCAGGCGGGGCGTTAGTGACAGACGCAAAAGAATCAATGGATTTTATTCCGGCCTGACCGAGAACCGACAGCTGATTAGCCATATGCTGTGACAGAGCATAGGAACATTTTCACTGAGAGGATGGGAGGTAGCCACTGACAACGGTGAAACCCTTGCATAAGCTTGCCATGGAAAGGAGTAAGAAGGATTGGATGAAGACAGTAGGAAAGCAGAGAGACGGAAAGGAAGGCATCTTCATACGCTTGTCTGAAGCTCTCACCAATGATATACATAAGTATCTCTATCTTTATCTTTATGTTTTATTCATTCATCATCTATACCCATTTGAGTCTGCCTGACTAAGATTTACAAGGTGACCATAGCTTGCTTCATACCAACAATCTCCGTGGGATCGACCCTTACTCACGTAAGGTATTACTTGGACGACCCAGTGCACTTGCTGGTTAGTTGTGCGAAGTTGTAGTGATCACAATTTCGTGCACCAAGTTTTTGGCGCCGTTGCCGGGGATTGTTTTGTGTATGGACAACTGACGGTTCATCTTGTTGCTTAGATTAGGTATTTTTCTTCAGAGTTCTTAAGAATGAATTCTAGTGTTTCAAGGTGATGTTCTTATCATCACCAAAGCTGATTGATCCTCATCAATTTAGCTCTTGAATGCAATGTCCTGCTGAAGCTTGGCTAGCTATGTCTAATTCCTTTAGACTAAAGCTTTAGACTAACATTGCATGATTCCTGGAATTCTCATTAAGAATTTTGATATCTTTATTTCCTTTTTCACTTAAATTTTCGAAAAATCCAAAAAAAATTTACAAAATCATAAAAAACCAAAAATATTTCTTGTCTAAGTCTAGTGTCTCATTTTAAGTTTGGTGTCAATTGCATGTTTCTGTTCATCTTGCATTTTTCGAATTTATGCATGTGTCTTCATTAATTTTTAAGTTGTTCTTGATGATTTTCTTGTTTTGATCTTTGAATTCTCTTGACTTGAGTGTTTTGTTGTTTTCCATATGCATTCTCATTTTGTTAGTGTCAGTAGTATACAAACTGCTAAGTTTGGTGTCTTGCATACATTATTATTTGATTTTGGTTGCATTTTGATTATTCCTCATTATTAAAAATCCAAAAATATTTTTAATTTGTGTCTTTTCAAGTCAATAATACAGAGAATTGAAGATTCAGAACATACTGCAGAAGAATTATACAGAAAAAGCTGAGTATTCAAAAATGCCCAGTGAAGAAGACAGACTGGCGTTTAAACGCCAGCCAGGGTGCCTGGTTGGGCGTTTAACGCCCAAAAGGGTAGAGTTTTGGGCGTTAAACGCCAGAATGTGCACCATTCTGGGCGTTTAACGCCAGGATGGCACAAGAGGGAGGATTTTGATTTCAAATCAAATTTTTTTCAAGTTTTCAAAGTTTTTCAAAATCAAATCTTTTTCAAATCATATCTTTTCAATCAAATGTTTTCAAAATCAATTTCTTTCCTTTTTCAAAGATACTTGCTAACAATTAATGATTTGATTGAACATTTCAAGTATGTTGCCTTTTCTGTTGAGAAAGGATTAATGTTTGAATCATATCTTTTCTTGTTAGGCAAGTCATTAATTTTTAAAATCAAATCTTTTTAAAATTGTTTTCAAAATCATATCTTTTCAATCATATCTTTTTAAAACCATAACTTTTCAATCATATCTTTTTAATCACATCTTTTAAAAACCAATCATATCTTCTCAACCACATCTTTTTCAAAATAGTTTTCAATCAAATCTTTTTAATTTCTAATTTCAAAATCTTTTTCAAAAATCACTTGAATTCTTTCCCACTTTTATTTTCGAAAATCAATTAGTGTTTTTCAAAATGTTTTCAAAATCCCTTACTTAATTTTCGAAAATTACTTCCCTTCTTCTCACATCCTTCTATTTATGGACTAACACTATCCCTTAATGCAAAATTCGAACTCCATCTTCTTTGATAAGTTCGAATTTTCTACCTCTGTCTTCCATTTTTCTTTTCCTCTGACACCTCAAGGAATCTCTATACTGTGACATAGAGGATTCCATATTTTCTTGTTCTCTTCTCCTTCATATGAGCAGGAACAAAGACAAAGGCATTCTTGTTGAAGCTGACCCTGAACCTGAAAGGACCTTGAAGCGAAAGCTAAGAGAAGCTAAGGCACAACTCTCTGTTGAGGACCTGACCGAATTCTTCAAAGAAGAAGAACCCATGGCAGCCGAAAACAACAACAATGCCAACAATGCAAGGAAGGTGCTGGGTGACTTTACTGCACCTACTCCCAACTTCTATGGGAGAAGCATCTCTATCCCTGCCATTGGAGCAAACAACTTTGAGCTTAAGCCTCAATTAGTTTCTCTAATGCAACAGAATTGCAAGTTCCATGGACTTCCATTGGAAGATCCTCATCAGTTTTTAGCTGAGTTCTTGCAAATCTGTGACACAGTCAAGACTAATGGGGTTGACCCTGAGGTCTACAGACTTATGCTATTCCCTTTTGCTGTAAGAGACAGAGCTAGAATATGATTGGACTCTCAACCTAAGGAAAGCCTGGACTCATGGGAAAAGCTAGTCAATGCCTTCTTGGCAAAGTTCTTTCCACCTCAAAAATTGAGTAAGCTTAGAGTGGAAGTCCAAACCTTCAGACAGAAGGAAGGAGAATCCCTCTATGAAGCTTGGGAAAGATACAAACAATTGATCAGAAAGTGTCCATCTGACATGCTTTCTGAATGGAGCATAATAGGTATTTTCTATGATGGTCTCTCTGAACTATCCAAGATGTCTTTGGATAGCTCTGCTGGAGGATCTCTTCATCTGAAGAAGACGCCTACAGAGGCTCAAGAGCTAATTGAAATGGTTGCAAATAACCAATTCATGTACACTTCTGAAAGGAATCCTGTGAACAATGGGACTAATCAGAAGAAAGGAGTTCTTGAGATTGATACTCTGAATGCCATTTTGGCTCAGAACAAGATATTGACTCAACAAGTCAATTTGATTTCTCAAAGTCTGTCTGGAATGCAAAATGCACCAAGCAGTACTAAGGATGCTTCATCTGAAGAAGAAGCTTATGATCCTGAGAACCCTTCAATGGAAGAGGTGAATTACCTAGGAGAACCCTATGGAAACACCTATAATTCTTCATGGAGAAATCATCCAAATTTCTCATGGAAGGATCAACAGAGACCTCAACAAGGTTTCAACAACAATAATGGTGGAAGAAACAGGTTTAGCAATGGCAAGCCTTTTCCATCATCTTCTCAGCAACAGACAGAGAATTCTAAGCAGAACCCCTCTGACTTAGCAACCATGGTCTCTGATCTAATCAAAACCACTCAAAGTTTCATGACTGAAACACGGTCCTCCATTAGGAATTTGGAGGCACAAGTGGGACAGCTGAGCAAGAAAGTTACTGAACTCCCTCCTAGTACTCTTTCAAGCAATACAGAAGAAAATCCAAAAGGAGAGTGCAAGGCCATCAACATGGTCGAATGTGGAGGGAAGGAGAGGAAGTGAACGCCACTGAGGAAGACCTCAGTGGGCGTGCACTAGCCTCCAATGAGTTCCCCAATGAGGAACCATGGGAATCTGAGGCTCAAAATGAGACCATAGAGATTCCATTGGACTTGCTTCTGCCTTTCATGAGCTCTGATGAGTATTCTTCCTCTGAAGAGGATGAGTATGTCACAGAAGAGCAAGTTGCTAAATACCTTGGAGCAATCATGAAGCTAAATGACAAGTTATTTGGAAATGAGACTTGGGAGAATGAACCTCCTTTGCTCACCAAAGAACTGGATGACTTGTCTAGGCAGAAATTACCTCAAAAGAGACAAGATCCTGGGAAGTTTTCAATACCTTGTACCATAGGCACCATGACCTTCAAGAAGGCCTTGTGTGACCTAGGGTCAAGTGTAAACCTCATGCCTCTCTCTGTAATGGAGAAGCTAGGGATCTTTGAGGTGCAAGCTGCAAGAATCTCATTAGAGATGGCAGACAACTCAAGAAAACAAGCTCATGGACTTGTAGAGGATGTTTTGGTGAAGATTGAAAACCATTACATCCCTGCTGATTTCATAGTCCTAGAGACTGGGAAGTGCATGGATGAATCCATCATCCTTGGCAGACCCTTCCTAGCCACAGCAAGGGCTGTGATTGATGTTGATAGAGGAGAATTAATCATTCAAGTGAATGAAGAATCCTTTGTGTTTAAGGCTCAAGGATATCCCTCTGTCACCATGGAGAGGAAGCATGAAGAGCTTCTCTCAAATCAGAGTCAAACAGAGCCCCCACAGTCAAACTCTAAGTTTGGTGTTGGGAGGCCACAACCAAACTCTAAGTTTGGTGTTGAACCCCCACATTCAAACTCTAAGTTTGGTGTTGGGAGGTTCCCACATTGCTCTGATCATTTGTGAGGCTCCATGAGAGCCATCTGTCAAGCTACTGACATTAAAGAAGCGCTTGTTGGGAGGCAACCCAATGTCATATTTTATCTATTTTCTTTTGTTATTTTATGTTTTCTACAGGTTGATGATCATGAGAAGTCACAAAATCAATTGAAAAAGCAAAAACAGAATGAAAAACAGGAAGAAAAATAGCACACCCTGGAGGAAGAACTTACTGGCGTTTAAACGCCAGTAAGGCTAGCAGGTGGGCGTTTAACGCCCAGTCTAGCACCATTCTGGGCGTTTAACGCCAGAAAGGGGCACCAGACTGGCGTTAAACACCAGAAAAGGGCAAGAACCTGGCGTTAAACGCCAGAAATGGGCACCAGCCCGGCGTTTAACGCCAGAATTGGCTCAAAACGTGATTTTGCATGCCATATGGTGCAGGGATGACTTTTCCTTGACACCTCAGGATCTGTGGACCCCACAGGATCCCCACCAACCCCACCACTCACATCCATCCTTCATAAAACCCCATCTACCTCACCATTCAAAATTCAAACCACTCTCCCACCCAAACCCACCCATAAAGGCCGAACCACAAAGCCACCTCCATCTCCTCCATTTCTTCTTCTTCTACTCTTTTTTTTCTTCTTTTGCTCGAGGACGAGCAAACCTTTTAAGTTTGGTGTGGTAAAAGCATTGCTTTTTGTTTTTCCATAACCATTTATGGCATCCAAGGCCGGAGAAACCTCTAGAAAGAGGAAAGGGAAGGCAAAAGCCTCCTCCTCCGAGTCATGGGAGATGGAGAGATTCATCTCAAGGGTGCATCAAGACCACTTCTATGGAGTTGTGGCCATGAAGAAGGGTCAACTTTGATCAAAGGTTGGACCAAGTCCTCATAGACATTTATGAAGAGGGCGTTCAATGAAAGAGAGATTCAAGAGGGAAGCCGGTTCAACTGAGAAGGCATGACCCCAAGCCCATCACTAAGAAAAGGATGGAGCAAACAAGAGATCCCACTCATCATGAAATCCCTGAGATACCTCAAGGGATGCACTTTCCTCCACAAAACTATTGGGAGCAAATCAACACCTCCCTAGGAGAACTGAGTTCCAACATGGGACAACTAAGGGTGGAGCACCAAGAACACTCCATTCTCCTCCATGAAATTAGAGAAGATCAAAGAATCATGAGAGAGGAGCAACAAAGGCAAGGAAGAGATATTGAGGAGCTCAAGCACTCCATAAGACCTTCAAGAGGAAGAACAAGCCGCCATCACTGAGGTGGACCCGTTCTTTAATCTCCTTGTTCTTTATTTTTTTGTTTTTCGAAAATTTATGCTTTATGTTTGTCCATGTTTGTGTCTTATGATCATTAGTGTCTATGCCTTAAAGTTATGAATGTCCTATGAATCCATCACCTTTCTTAAATGAAAACTGTTTTTATTACAAAAGAATAAGAAGTACAGGATTTCGAATTCATCTTTAAAACTAGCTTAATTAGTTTGATGTGGTGGCAATGCTTTTGTTCTCTGAATGTATGCTTAAACAGTGCATATGTCTTTTGAATTTGTTGTTCATGAATGTTAAAATTTTTGGCTCTTGAAAGAATGATGAAAAAGGAAACATGTTACTGAGGATCTGAAAAATCATTAAAATGATTCTTGAAGCAAGAAAAAGCAGTGAATACAAAAAAAAAAGAAGGAGAAAACGGAAAAAAAAAACGAAAAAAAAAGAGAGAAAGAGAAAAAGAAAGAAAGAGAAAGAAATAAAGTTGTGATCCAAGGCAAAAAGAGTGTGCTTAAGAACCCTGGACACCTCTAATTGGGGACTCTAGCAAAGCTGAGTCACAATCTGAAAAGGTTCACCCAATTATGTGTCTGTGGCATGTATGTATCCGGTGGTAATACTGGAAGACAGAGTGCTTTGGGCCACAGCCAAGACTCAATAAGTAGCTGTGTCCAAGAATCATCATACTTAACTAGGAGAATCAATAACACTATCTGGATTCTGAGTTCCTAAAGATGCCAATCATTCTGAATTTCAAAGGATAAAGTGAGATGCCAAAACTGTTCGGAGGCAAAAAGCTACTAGTCCCGCTCATCTAATTTGGAGCTAAGTTTCATTGATAATTTGGAGTCTATAGTATATTCTCTTCTTTTTATCTTATTTGATTTTCATTGCTTGGGACAAGCAACAATTTAAGTTTGGTGTTGTGATGAGCGGATAATTTGTACCCTTTTTGGCATTGTTTTTAGTATGTTTTTAATAGTTTTAGTTGAGTTCTTAGTATATTTTTATTAGTTTTTAGTTAAAATTCACTTTTCTGGACTTTACTATGAGTTTGTGTGTTTTTCTGTGATTTCAGGTATTTTCTGGCTGAAATTGAGGGACCTGAGCAAAAATCTGATCCAGAGACTGAAAAGGACTGCAGATGCTGTTGGATTCTGACCTCCCTGCACTCGAAGTGGATTTTCTGGAGCAACAGAAGCCCAATTGGCGCGCTCTCAACGGCGTTGGAAAGTAGACATCCTGGGCTTTCCAGCAATATATCATAGTCCATACTTTGCCCAAGATTTGATGGCCCAAACCGGCGTTCAAAGTCACCCTCAGAAATTCCAGCGTTAAACGCCGGAACTGGCACCAAAATGGGAGTTAAACGCCCAAACTGGCATAAAAGCTGGCGTTTAACTCCAAGAAGAGTCTCTACACGAAAATGCTTCATTTCTCAGCCCAAGCACACACCAAGTGGGCCCGGAAGTGGATTTTTATGTCATTTACTCATCTCTGTACACCCTAGGCTACTAGTTCTCTATATATAGGACCTTTTACTATTGTATTTTCATCTTGGTTCTTCTGGTTCCCTCTCTGGGGCCGAAACCAATGATCACTCTTGTTCTTATGTATTTTCAACGGTGGAGTTTCTACACACCATAGATTAAGGTGTGGAGCTCTGCTGTACCTCGAGTATTAATGCAATTACTATTGTTCTTCTATTCAATTCCGCTTGTTCTTTGTCCAAGATATCACTTGTTCTTCAACTTGATGAATGTGATGATCCGTGACACTCATCATCATTCTCACTCATGAACAAGGTGACTGACAACCACTTCTGTTCTACAAGCAATCAAGGCTCTAGTGTTTATCTCTTGGATTCCTGATACACGATGCATGGTTGATCGCCTGACAACCGAGTGCTCGCCTGACAAACGAGCCAGCCATTCCGTGAGATCAGAGTCTTCGTGGTATAGGCGAGAACTGATGGCGGCATTCAAGAGAATCCGGAAGGTCTAACCTTGTCTGTGGTATTCTGAGTAGGATTCAATGATTGAATGACTGTGACGTGCTTCAAACTCCTAGCAGGCGGGGCGTTAGTGACAGACGCAAAAGAATCAATGGATTTTATTCCTGCCTGACCGAGAACCGACAGCTGATTAGCCATATGCTGTGACAGAGCATAGGAACATTTTCACTGAGAGGATGGGAGGTAGCCACTGACAACGGTGAAACCCTTGCATAAACTTGCCATGGAAAGGAGTAAGAAGGATTGGATGAAGACAGTAGGAAAGCAGAGAGACGGAAGGGAAGGCATCTTCATACGCTTGTCTGAAGCTCTCACCAATGATATACATAAGTATCTCTATCTTTATCTTTATGTTTTATTCATTCATCATCTATACCCATTTGAGTCTGCCTGACTAAGATTTACAAGGTGACCATAGCTTGCTTCATACCAACAATCTCCGTGGGATCGACCCTTACTCACGTAAGGTATTACTTGGACGACCCAGTGCACTTGCTGGTTAGTTGTGCGAAGTTGTAGTGATCACAATTTCGTGCACCACATGTCCTCATGCTAAACCCAAGGTAAATAATTAAGGTTAAAGTGATGGAATGTCATGCAATGCAACCTAATTTAAATGCAACAAAATGCAAAATGTTTCTACCTTCTTGGTTAAAAATAAATAAGTTCTTCAAGACAAATATGAACTGGATTTCACTAATTCAAATCACAAAATACAATACAAATAACTTGCAAGAAGAAGATAGCTCATGAAAGCAGGGAACATAGAATTGAGCACTGAACCCTTGGTAGTGTATATCATTCTAACTTTCAAGTGTCTAGGGTCAATTCTCTCAATTCTCTACTAATCTTGCTTTCTATAGCTTGCTCTTCATCTAACAATCAACAAAAATTTAATGCACCAATACACAAATCAAGAGGTCTTTTAAGGGTTGTAATGGGGCTAGGGTCAAGGTAGGATTGTATTTGGCCAAGTGGACTAAAATTTGAATCCTTAATTAACTGAAACTTTCCCACCTAACTTAAACAATCCATGTAATCATAATACAACATCTAGCCATCCATTAACCATGTTTTCCACATATTAATGCATTCTAATTTTAAGTACAGTACATATGCATTGCCTTCACTACTTACTTTGGGGCATTTTGTCCCCTTTTTCTTATTTGCTCTTTTTATATATATTTTCAATGCATATGATTAATTTATTGAATGCATGAACATGTCCTAAACATTTTTTTCACATTTTCAGAAAATTCTAACATACTCAAATCTCAAACCAGATGTTTCCAAACCCACTCTTCCCCACACTTAATTCATAAGCATTCTCACTAGTCTAAGCTAACCAAGGATTCAAATTAAGGACATTATTGTTTTTCGCTTAGAGTTAATGATGTGCTAAAATAAAGAACAAAGGGGTAAAATAGGCTCAAAATTGGTTTGCAATAGATAATGAAAAGGTTAAGGCCATATGGGTATGTAAGCTCAGTGAAACAAGGCCTCAATCATAAGTGTATGCATACATTAAACAATGAAAATATAGAATCAAGCAAGACAAAGATCATAATTTTAAAGAGAAAAAACACACACCAAAAAAAAAAATTGGTTGATAAAATGCAACCAATCAAATAGGCTCAAAATCTCACTGGTTTTGTGTGTTCAAGCTTTAAAACCATGTTCCAAAATAATATTCTTCAGGCAAGTGTAACATTAAATTTTATTCAAATTAGTGAAATGCTCTAAAAGGTTTCTTGAAAAAGAAAATATTACTTTAACCAAGTGGTAAAATATGCAAAGATCAAACAAATATGCAAATGCAACAACTAATCTACAAAGAAAATTTAAACATTGATGTTTGAGACAAGAAAGTACTAACCCATGGAGATCGGTATTGACCTCCCCTCACTTAAAGATTGCACCGTCCTCGGTGCATGCTGAGATGTGCAGGTGGACGGGTTGTTCCAACTGATGCTATTCTTCGAGATTTTGCAGACGGACTTGTTTATCTCCCCATGTAAACTTCTTTCCGTTCCCTTCCTGGTGGCCATCCTGAAAGAAAAAAAGGAAAGAAAAGTAACCCAAAAATAAAGATAGAAAATAAATGAAATGTGGGTTGGGTAATGCCAAATGATAATGGTCTCATTTACATGGAAGCTTCAGCATGTACGTGAGAAAACAATAGAAGCCATGGCATACCAGTGGTATAAAAGTTGTAACATAGGGGAGGAGTGTGGGTAGTGGAAGTATCAATACAAGCTCATGTCAATGCAAATGAAGTGTAAGTATCATAAAAGATTGGCATTGGCATATAATTAATATCATCCCACAGTGTAAAACAAGTTACCAAAATAAATTAAAGAAAAGAAGCAACAGTTGAATAAGAAAAATTTTTAACACCAATGGAAAAATAAAAAATGTGCGCAAAATTAAAATGCAATGAATGAAATATGCAAATAAATAAAAATAAAATAAAAAGAAAAAGAAGAATGAGAAGGGAAATAAGGGAAGAGGAAGTAAATAAGAAGGGAGAAGAAAAATTAGGATTTGGAGGAGAGAAAGATAAGATATGTGGCAATTTTAGGGTGAGCTGTGCGGCGCATGCGACGCAGCCGCGTAGGGCACGCGTTTGCGTGGATGCGCGTTAAGTATGGGCACGCGATCGCATCAGTCACGCGGTCGCGTGACCCGTGTTGCGCTGCTGGCGCGAGTGCAGCCTCGCTCCAGCACAACTCTCTGTTCGATTCATTCTAATTGCCAAAATTGGGTGACGCGATCGCGTGAGTGTGCTTCAGAAAATAATTGACGCGGCCGCGTCGGCAATGCGGTCGCGTGACAAGGATTGTGCTTCCAGCACCAATCCAGCACCACTCTCGCACAATATGGCATTGTGCACGCTTTTACGGCGAAAATGCAGGGCACGCGGCCGCGTGGGGCACGCGGTCGCGTGGGAGGCCATACTTCCCATTCGACGCGGACGCGTCAGCGACGCGGTCACGTGGGTCGATATGTGCCATTAGCACGCCTCCAGCCACGCTCCAGCGTGACTCTCTGTTCACTTTTATTTTTCCTTTCTTTCCAAGCGACGCGGACGCGTCGCTGATGCGATCGCGTCGCGTAGCGAATTTTATTTAATTTTTTAAAATTTTTTATTTTATTTTTTTATGCATGAAAAATGCAAAATGCAGTGATTAATATGAATCTATGCATGATGCCAGGTTCAATAAAATAAAATAAAAAGGAAATAAAATAAAAACAAATATATGAAATAACTGAAAAAAGAAGCGACCATACCATTGGGTTGTCTCCCACCTAGCACTTTTAGTTAAAGTCCTTAAGTTGGACATGGAGGAGTATCCTATTATGGTGGTTTATGTTTAAATCCGTCAAAAATCTCCACCAGTGCTTGGAATGCCAATAGCCTTCGGGGTCCAAACTAGGCATGTGAAGCTTCTGAACAGCTTCAACAGATTTTAGGTTCCCGTGGTGATAATGTCAGAATAAACTCCAGGATTCCAAGCCTTGCTTTTAAATCCGCCTCCGTCTTGATCTACCTGTTTCCATCCGGGCGGTTTAAAGAATAGAATCACCATGGTAAACAACGTTCTGTGATCCTTGCAATTGAGCATGATACCAATCCGTGTATTTCGAGGTGAAGCGTGGAACTTTATTGAACCTTGTGCACCAGCTCCGTACGAGCCATTTCTCTCTTACTCTTAAAGCCGCAGAGAGCTCTAAGCTAGCCATCTGTTTCAAGTAAACCATATTCAAGTGAATAAGTAAGTTATAAGTTACGGATTGTACCCACTTGAAGCTTGCATTAGGTGGTAGTGGCCGTGGGATAGTGTTTTGGGTGGTTTCTGTAAGTTCTACTCCCTTGTGGTCTTCAGTGAATTCCTCCACCTCTTTGCAATTCTTCAACTTCACCCATGTCTGATCAAAGTCATTGATTTCTCCCTCATCATCGCTCAAGTCATATTGGAGGTTGAGAAAAATCTACCTCAGCATCATCTTCGAGTTCTACTCCCTTGTGGTCTTCAGTGAATTCCTCCACCTCTTTGCAAATTTCTTCAACTTCACCCATGTCTTGATCAAAGTCATTGATTTCTCCCTCATCATCGCTCAAGTCATATATTGGAGGTTGAGAAAAATCTACCTCAGCATCATCTTCGCATTCACTCAGGGAGGATTCTTCTGTCTCAGAGAAATCACTTGCGAATGCAAGGTCGTCACTAAGAGAACAGGACTCGTGATCATCATCATCAAGGAAAATTGCTTCTTGGATTACTCCGTCTGATTCTTCGTAAACGACTTGCCTTGGAGATTGTACGGTATCCTCCTTAGCATCAACTGTGGCATCTTGGACGGAGTTTTCCTCAATTCTGGATTCCTAAGGAAGTTCAGCATCGCCTAGATCTTCAACCAACTCTTCTTCTTGAACAATGACAGCTTCTTCCACTTGTTCTAGTACGAATTCATTCTCTGCCTTGTCCACTGGAGTCTCTAGTATTTCTTTCATGCTACGCTCTTCATCGGGTTGTCCATGGAGCTGTGGTTGATCCTTGTTAGTGGCCCATTGGATTAGTGCTTGCTCCAGTTGTGAATGGTTGTTTGAAATTTAATTACTGTTCTTTTAGGCGATGCTTACTTCACGGTTTGCTGGACTTAGACATGATCATAGGGAAGTGGATGGATGGGACGATTAGATGGTATTGGGGTAGGAAGGATCATATGATGGCGAATGGTGAAGAGAAGTTTGTGAGTGTGGTGGTTCGAGGTTATGTTGAAAGGACGGTTCATATGCACGGGGTGGGGCTTGTTGGTAGTTACAAGGTTGTCCACCATGTCTTTCAGCTGGGTATGCACGGTAGAAGGTCTTTGTCCAGGATATCTCGGAGGGTGTTGCTGCCAAAAGGGTTTATTAGATCCTCTTGGTTCTATCCATCCTTGATTGGTCTGACCTTGATGCACATTCCTGCTGTAACTTCTATTTCCTTTAACAATATTAGAACCAAACTCAAAGTGAGAGGGTGAGAGTTCATAGTAGTAAAAGATAAAAAGGAAAAAACGAAAATAATAAACAAGGAAAAGAAAAATATTTACAATAACCAATAATAAGGCACACGTTAGCAGTTCCCAGGCAACGGCGCCATTTTGACGTTAGAATTTTTGCCAGTAAAGAATGTCATAAAAACAGTCGCGTTGTAGATATAGTCTCTAAACCGACAAAAATCCCTTCGTACAAACGTTTTGGGTGTCACAAGTAACAAACCCCTTTAGAAATTGTTAACCGAGTATTCAAACCTCGGGTCTTCTCAAGGAACTGCGAGGAAGTATGTTATTATTTGTTATAAAGTTGTAATCGGGTTTAGAAGGTGAGAAGCAAGTAATTTAAATGATGAGTGAATTAAATGGCAATTAAAAATAAATAATAACTGTAAAACAACTTTTGGCAAGATAAGAGAATTTAGAGGTCTAACTTAGTTATCCCACTCAACTATAATAAAAGTTGAATCTAAGCTCCACTTGGTCAACCTTTACCAGGGCAAAGGAAAGTCAAGGGACTAATTAAATTGACCTTTGAATCCTAATTATTTCCTAAGAAAAGGTTGGGATTATTCAGGTTCAGCTCAATTAGCAAGATAACGATTACTAATTACGTTGAGTTTAATAACTGTTGAGTTACTAAATTCTTAATCAGACCCAAAAGGGGAAAAAGTAAAATGCAGGAATAAAAATATCTTCAAATCGTAAACAATGATAATCATAAATAACAAGAGGAATAATAAACTGAAAATACCTCAATATCATAATTCAAATAATAATCTGTAACATGGGATAATTCATAAATTAAATTATAAAGTAAATGATCAATTCAATTGCTGGAATAAATAAATAAAGTGAAAGGAAAGCTTTGAAAACAAGAAAATATAAAACCTGGATCGAGAGTCCTCTTACAAGCTAGAGAAGTCCTAAATCCTAATTTCTAAAAAACACTACCTAAATCCTAAAGAGAGAGAGAGAGATCTCCAAACTTCTAAATCATGAAAGTGAATTCTGAGAGCATATTTCTGAATGGATGCATTCCCCCGCTTTATAACCTCTTGTCTATGCTTTCTGGACTTGGATTTGGGCCAAAAAGGCTTTAGAACTCGCTGGGGCGTGTTCTGTAATTTTCTGGTGCGTGGCCTCTGTCACGCGTCTGCGTGGGTCACGCGGTCGCGCCATTCGGAGCTTTTCCTTGCCACGCGGTCGCGTCAGTCATGCGACCGCGTCATGTGCGTTCTGCTTAAGGCGCGCGGTCGCGTCAGTCATGCGGCCGTGTCGCTGCTGATTCGTGCTTGGCACACGATCGCGTTGTCCATGTGATCGCATGGATACCAGTTTCCTTAAAGCTCCGTTTTGCTTTCTCCTTTCCTTTTAGTATGTTTCCTTTTTCATCCTTTAAGTCATTCTGCCTTAGAAAATCTGAAACTACTCAACACACTAATCACGGCATCGAATGGAAATAAAGGTAATTAAAATAATTAATTTTCAAAGCTTAGGAAATATGTTTTTCACAATATGACATAATAAGGAATGGAAAGTAAAACCATGCAATTAATGTGAATAAGTAGGTGAAGGATTATATAAATCACTCAAATTAAGCACAAAAGAACTCATGAAATATGGGTTTATCAGTTAAGAATGTCTTAAAACAATAAAATGTGAGTAATACATGTGGTTAAGCAAGTAGAATTAATGATACAATACAGGCACAAGTAAGAAAACAGAGACAATATGATTGCATTAATAAGTGATGTGCATGGTACATTGCATGAAGGATAAGTGGCAACATCAAACATAGTGTGACACTTTCATTTTAGAATGATGCAAGTACCCAGGGAAGATTGAAAATTAAATTGCTGCATGGCAACATGATACATGAGCATCTTTCTTATCTTTTCCTAGTGAATTTGCACTTAAAATTATTGAGTTTAATCAAGAATTAATTATCTTTTAGCCACTATGGATGCTACTTTGAGTCTTGTGCATTTCTATTTATGTTAGGTAGCATTCAGCTGGATTTGATGGAGTTTCTGCAGTATAAGAATTAAAGGAGAAAACCAGCGAGAAGCGACGCGTACGTGTACCTGACGCGTGCGCGAGATTTGGAGCTTTCCATGGCGAGGCGTGCGCATAGATGACGCGTACGCGTGATTTGAAGATTTGCACAGCGACACTTGTGCGTACTTGACGCGTATGCGTGACACGCAGAAAAGACAATCAACGCGTACGCGTGACTGACACGTACGCGTGACATGCGCCACATACAGAAAATGCTGGGGGCGATTTTTGGGCTGCTTTTGACCCATTTTTCAGCCCAAAAAGCACAGATAAGAGGTTGCAGAGTGAAGGAATCAAGTGGTCCCCATCCATCAATTGAAGACTTGATGATTGTTATAATTAATTTTGATTTAAATTCAAATTTGATTTTTAAATTAGGAAAAGATATTACTTAATTTTAGAAAATAGATTTTTCTAAAATTAATTAGAATTAGTTATAAAAAGGGATTCCATTAGTTAACTTTTCAGGCCATCAGATTGGAACTCAGTACATTTTACCTGAATCCTTATTTTCTCTCTGAACCATGAGCAACTAAACCTCTACTGTTAAGGTTAGGAGCTCTGTCTATTGTATGGATTGATACTATTATTTTTATATTTTAATTCATATTTTAATTTATATTTCAATAATTGTTTTCATTCTTTATTTTATGAATTTGGGTGGAACGGAAGTATGACCCATGTTCTAATTGAGTTCTTGTATAATTTGGAAAAGCTCTTTACTTGAACAACAGCTTGAAAATATATTATCCTGAATTTCTAATTGTTTGTATTTAACGGGATACGTGACATATAATCCCCTTATTTTTGGATAATTAGGATTCTTGTGGCATATAAACTGGAATTTGATCATCACCCTCTAATTGGAATTAATTGACCAAGGAATTGGCAATCGATGAATTTTAGAGGAGACTAGGAAGGTCTAAGGAATTAGGGTCTAGTCACAAATAGTTTGCCATGAATTAAATCTTACATGATTAAAATAATTAATAAGAAAAGTCAATCAGGAAAATAGATAACTCTGAAGCCTTAACTGTTTCTCAATATTTGGTTTCCAACTTATTTATGTGTCTATGTTTTGATATTATGAGTTACTGTTTAATGCTCTTTGAACATCCAAACACTCTTTTCTGCTTGCCTATCTAAGTAAATCATTTAACCATTGTTGCTTAGTCCATCAATTCTCGTGGGATTGACCCTCACTCACCTGAGGTATTACTTGGTATGACCCAGTGCACTTGCCGGTTAGTTTGTGGTTGTAAATTACTACACCACAATACCAAACTTAGAATGAAATCATATGCCAAATTATTGAAAATAAACAAAGCAAAAGAAAGGAAATGTTACCTATGGTTGGGTTGCCTCCCAATAAGCGCTCTTATAGAGTCATTAGCTTGACATGCTGTTCTTAACTTTCTTCCTCTTCTTCCAATTTGTCAAGAGAAATGACCTCAAGGGGAGAGAAAAGCAAGTTGATGTTCCCTGTGTTGGCCTCTTCCCAACAAGCTTTCTTTTGTTATTTGCTTGATTTGCTTTGCTTGTTGGGGCTGGGGTTGGATTGTTCGTAGTTGACCTTTTCTTCTTCATGAATATTGCCCTTCATATCTTGGTCACAATCCTCTTTTTGGTGCTTTTGTTAATTGCCTTCACCATTCTGATTTCAAGGCTTGGTTGTTATGTGATGGTTGGAATTTCTTCTTCATCAAGAGCTTCTTGAATTGGTGGTTCAATGAACTCACCCTTTATGAAACTCTTTGTTTCATTGGAGTGTGGACTCCCTTGATTGGTTTCCTTCCTTTCTTCTACATGATTTTGTATTGCTTCCTTTGGGAGTAAGTTTGCATGTTCATTTGTCACTTTCAGTAGCCTCTGTGGGTATGGAACCTGGTAGGAAAAATTGTTATCACCAGGCATGGCTCCAAAAACTTGGTGCACAATAACATGATTCACACGTCTCTTCACAACTTCGCACAGCTGACCAGCAAGTGCACTGGGTCGTCCAAGTAATACCTTACATGAGTAAGGGTTGATCCCACGGAGATTGTCGGCTTGAAGCAAGCTATGGTCATCTTGTAAATCTCAGTCAGGCGAATTCAAATGGTTATGGAGTTTTGATAATTAAAAGATAAATTAACATAAAATAAAGATAAAGATAGAGATACTAAAACCAGTTACTAGGATTACAGAAATAAGTAATGATGCAGAAATCCACTTCCGGGCCCACTTGGTGTGTGCTTGAGCTGAGCATTGAAGCTTTCATGTGTAGAGACTTTTTTTGGAGTTAAACGCCAGCTTTTATGCCAGTTTGGGTGTTTAACTCCAGCTTTTATCCTATTTCTGGCGTTTAACGCCAGAATAGGGCAGGAAGTTGGCGTTTGAACGCTAGTTTGCGTCGTCAAAACTCGGGCAAAGTATGGACTATTATATATTGCTGGAAAGACCAGGATGTCTACTTTTCAACGTAATTAAGAGCACGCCAATTGGGCTTTTGTAGCTCCAGAAAATTTATTTCGAGTGCAGGGAGGTCAGAATCCAAGAACATCTTCAGTCCTTTTTCAGCCTCTGAATCAGACTTTTGCTCAGGTCCCTCAATTTCAGCCAGAAAATATCTGAAATTACAGAAAAACACAAAAACTCATAGTAAAGTCTAGGAATGTGAATTTTGCTTAAAAACTAATAAAAATATACTAAAAAGTAGCTAAATCCTACTAAAAACTACCTAAAAACAATGTCAAAAAACGTATAAATTATCCACTCATCACAACACCAAACTTAAATTGTTGCTTGTCCCCAAGCAACTGAAAACAAAATAGGATAAAAAGAAGAGAATATACAATGAATCTCACAATATCAATGAAACTTAGTCCTAATTAGATTAGCGGGGCTAGTAGCTTTTTGCTTCTAAACAGTTTTGGCATCTCACTTTATCCCTTGAAATTCAGAATGATTGGTATCTATAGGAACTCAGAATTTTAGATAGTGTTATTGATTCTCCTAGTTCAGTATGTTGATTCTTGAACACAGCTACTTTATGAGTCTTGGCCGTGGCCCAAAGCACTTTGTTTTCCAGTATTACCACCGGATACATAAATGCCATAGACACATAACTGGGTGAACCTTTTCAGATTGTGACTTAGCTTTGCTAGAGTACCCAATTAGAGGTGTCCAGAGTTCTTAAGCACACTCTTTTTGCTTTGGATCACGACTTTAACCACTCAGTCTCAAGCTTTTCACTTGGACCTTCATGCCACAAGCACATGGTTTGGGACAGCTTGATTTAGCCGCTTAGGCCAGGATTTTATTGCTTTGGGCCCTCCTATCCATTAATGCTCAAAGCCTTGGATCCTCTTTACCCTTGCCTTTTGGTTTAAAGGGCTATTGACTTTTTTTGCTTGCTTTTTTCTCTTTCTTTTTTTTTTCACTACTTTTTCTTGCTTCAAGAATCAATTTCATGATTTTTCAGATTATCAACAATATTTCTCTTTGTTCATCATTCTTTCAAGAGCCAACAATTTTAACATTCATAAATTTCACTATTAAAAATATGCACTGTTCAAGCATTCATTCAGAAAACAAAAGTGTTCATACCCTGACCGAGCTCCCCAAAACTCGGTAAGTTCATAGAAGGTCCGACCTCATCCCAAGGCCCACGCCTGAGGTCGGACCTCGGACAAATAAGCTAAGAAGGCCCATCAAAAGGAACGAAGCCCAAAAACCTAAAGGCCGAAAAGGCTTAGGAAAGGCGGTTCCACAAAGATAGGGATAAAACCCCCAAAAGATAAGATAAGATAAGAATATCTTATCCAGGGAAGATCACGGCCAACTACTATAAATACACTGGAGCACCCAGGTATAACACACATTCCATATTCTACATATATCTGCTTGGACCCATGCTAACTTAAGCATCGGAGTGTCATTGCAGGTACAACCACCCGCCGCTCAGCGCATCAAGCCCGGGTCACGGAAACCCCCACCTCGGGTCTTGTCAGACGACCGAGCTCCACGTTTCAGGTAACCCTCGGAACATTGGCGCCGTTGCCGGGGACCTGGAAGTCATCCCTTTACCATGGCGGACGACCCTCCCAACAATAACCACGCCACATCAGAACAAGAGGAGGAAGTTGACACCGGAGAACGACCGGACAGCCCTCTATCACCGCGCACTCCAGGAGGAAACAAACAGAATCGCCCAAAGACATCGCTCCCAAACAAAGATCCACAAAATCCCGAAAAAGAAGAGAGTTCGGAAATTCTAGAAGCAGTCCGGGCACAACAAAACCGACTAAAACAACTCGAAGAGGACATAAAGAGGCAGAAAGAGACTGAACAAGATCTGAGAAGGGAAGCTCGCAAGCGTAGAGAATTAGAAGAAAAACTGCGAAAAATAGAGGCCAACCTGAAGGACCGGAGGGAACGCGGCGCCACCCCCGAAAGCAATCATGATCCCTTCACGCTAGAGATCATGAAGGGGAAGGTACCGCGAAACTTCAAACCACCCGATATGGATCTCTACGACGGCACCACCGACCCAAGTCACCACCTCAGCAACTTCAGAAGTAGAATGTACCTAGTCGACGCCTCCGACGCAATTCGATGCAAAGCCTTCCCTACCACTCTCACCAAGTCGGCCATGAAGTGGTTCGACAACCTGCCGCCAGGATCAATCTCCAGCTTCGAGGACCTAACCAAAAAATTCCTAACAAGGTTCTCTATTCAAAAGGACAAGGCAAAACATGCCCCCAGTCTACTCGGGATCAAACAGGGTAACCAGGAAACTCTCCGAGAATACATGGAGCGATTCAACAAAGCCTGCCTGGACATACAACACCTGCCCACCGAAGCAGCCATCATGGGACTGGCAAACGGCTTAAAAGAGGGACCGTTTAGCCAATCCCTATCCAAACGATACCCGACCTCCCTATACGAGGTGCAGGAGCGGGCAGAAAATACATCAACATGGAGGAAACCTCCCAGCTTAGAGACCCTCCTAGGAGGGAATCAGCCTACCCACTCCGAGATCGAGATCGGGAACAGAAGAAGAAAGAAGAACCCAACTCGGACAAGCCGCGGAAGTACCACAACTACACCCCCCTCCGAGTCTCCCTGGTAGACGTCTACAGAGAAGTATGCCACACCGAAAAGATCCCACCGCCCCGACCTCTAAAGCACAAGAGAGCGGGGAGAGATCGGTCCGAGTACTGTGAATATCACAAGCTCTATGGTCATCCTACCAACGACTGCCACGACCTAAAGAATGTTATAGAAAAGCTAGCCAGAGAAGGAAAACTCGACAGGTACATAGCAGAGAAAGGAGAAGAGACCAAGAAGAGAAGGAGGGGAGATAACGAAGATCGGACCGAACAAACTCCGCGAACCCCTGAAAGGCACATACACATGATAAACGGAGGTTTTGCAGGCGGAGGAACGTCCAGATCCTCGCGAAAAAGACACCTCAAGGAAGTCTATCATGTCCGAGAAGACAGTCCCCTGCCCGAGTTACCCACTATCTCATTTACCCGAGAAGATGCTCAAGGGATAATACCCGGGCACGACGATCCAATGGTGATCACCGTTGTTCTAGCAAACGTCAACTTACATCGAACCCTGATTGACCAAGGAAGCTCAGCAGATATCCTGTTCAAAGCGGCCTTCGACAAGCTCGGACTTGAGGAAAAAGAGCTAAAAGCCTATCCCACCGACCTATTTGGGCTAGGGGACGCCCCAATCCATCCCTTAGGATACATCTCGCTACACACTACCTTTGGAAGAGGCGAGCAATCTAAAACGTTAAGCATCGACTACATCGTAGTCGACGTCACTTCAGCATACAATGCCCTCATCGGACGACCAACCTTGAACAGACTGGCAGCTATAGTCTCGACCCCGCACCTCTGTATGAAGTTCCCTACCACAAAAGGAATCGCTACCCTAAAGGGCGACCAAAAACTAGCACGGCGATGCTACAACGAAAGCCTAAGCCTAAAAGGGAAAGAGATCAACACGATAGAACTCGGACGAGTTCAAGCCCGAGAAGATCTTCGGCCACAACCAGAGGGAGAAACCGAAAAAGTCCAGATCGGGAGCACACCTGAAAAAATAACAAACATAGGGGCAAACCTCGAGGCAGGCCTAAAAGAGGAACTCATAAACCTCTTAAGGGAGAATTCCGACCTCTTCGCCTGGAAAGCCTCCGACATGCCAGGCATAAGCCCCGACCTGATGTGCCATAAGCTATCAGTATACCCGGGATCCCGACCTGTCCAACAAAGACGCAGGAAGCTCGGGCCCGAACGCATGCAAGCAATAGAAGAACAAGTACAAGCGCTACTAGATGCAGGGTTCATTAGGGAAGTAAAATACCCCCTATGGCTCGCAAACGTGGTCCTGGTAAAAAAGCCCAATGGAAAGTGGAGGATGTGCGTCGACTACACAGATCTCAACAAAGCCTGCCCCAAAGATCCATATCCACTACCAAACATCGACGCCTTAGTAGACGCAGCCTCAGGCTATAGATATCTCTCCTTCATGGACGCATACTCGGGATACAACCAAATCCCGATGTATGGACCTGACCAAGAAAAGACCTCGTTCATAACCCCAAGGGCAAACTACTGCTACGTAGTAATGCCCTTCGGGCTGAAGAACGCAGGGGCAACCTACCAAAGGCTAATGAACAAAGTGTTCTCAGAGCACATCGGACTACAACGTGGAGGTATACGTCGACGACATGCTGGTAAAGACACAAGAAGACAGAAACTTGCTGACCGACCTCACCAGTGTCTTTGGCACCCTCAGAAAACACAACATGAGACTTAACCCGACAAAATGCACCTTCGCCGCAGAAGCCGGAATGTTCTTAGGCTTCATGCTGACTCAAAGGGGCATCGAAGCAAACCCGGACAAATGCCAAGCAATACTTAATATGAAGAGCCCGACGTGTGTCAAAGAAGTACAACACATGAATGGAAGGCTGGCCGCCCTATCAAGATTCTTGGCAGGATCAGCGATAAAATCACTACCTCTCTACTCACTCCTAAAGAAAGGGAAACCCTTCTCGTGGACCCCGGAGTGCGAAAAAGCCTTCCAAGAATTCAAGGAATTCCTCGGGCAGCCACCAGTCCTAACCCGACCTCTAAAAGGGGAAGAGCTCGTACTATACCTCTCGGTCGGACATCGAGCAATCGCTTCAGCGTTAATACGAGAAAATGACCAAGGACAACACCCCATATACTTTGTAAGCAAGGCACTGCAAGGGGCCGAATTAAACTATCAGAAAATAGAAAAATTCGCCTACGCCCTAGTGTTCACAGCTCGGAGGCTCCGACCCTACTTTCAAGCCCACACCATCAAAGTCCGGACAAACCAACCCATGAGACACATCCTGCAAAAAACAGACCTGGCAGGACGAATACTACAATGGGCGGTGGAACTGTCCGAGTTCGACCTCCACTATGAAGCCCAGACTGCCATAAAGTCTCAGTATCTAGCCGACTTCATCGCAGAATACACTGAAACCCCTGGAACCCCACTCTCATGGAACCTATATGTCGACGGGTCCTCAAACAAAACAGGAAGCGGAGCCGGGGTTATACTCGAAAGCGACCAAGGAACACGGATAGAACTATCCCTAAAATTCGGGTTCCAGGCGTCGAACAACCAGGCCGAATACGAGGCCCTACTAGCAGGTCTAAAGCTAGCCGAAGAGGTCGGAGCCCAGAAAATCACAATCTTCAGTGACTCCCAGGTCGTCACATCACAAGTAAATGGAAACTACCAGGCTAAAGACCCAACTATGAAGAAATACCTGGACCAAACACAGGCACAATTACGCCACTTTCCAGAAATACAGATCCAGCACATACCCCGGGAACAAAACGCCCGGGCAGACGCCCTCTCCAAGCTCGCCAGCACCAAACCCGGAGGCAACAACAGAAGTCTCCTCCAGGAAACCTTACAATCGCCCTCCGTGCTAAGGGAGGAAGAAGCACTAAATATATCCAGCCAAAAGCAAGGATGGATGACCCCCATACTCAACTACCTGAAGTCGGGAACTCTCCCCGCCGAAAGAAAAGAAGCTAAGAGGCTCACAAAGGACGCCCAGAATTATACACTAATTCACGACGTATTATACAGAAGAGGACTCTCGAATCCTCTCCTTAGGTGCGTTCCGACCTCAGAAACAAAAGGCGTCCTCGAAGAAGTCCACGAAGGCATGTGTGGGAACCATCTCGGAGCTCGGGCACTATCCAAAAAAGTAGTCAGGGCCGGGTTCTACTGGCCGACCTTGCAAAGAGACGCAACAGAGTTTGTGAAAATATGCCCCCCTGCCAAAAACACGCCAATTTTCACAAGGCACCACCCGAAGACCTTATCAGCATTACTGCACCATGGCCCTTCGCAAAATGGGGACTCGACCTACTCGGCCCATTCCCACAAGGACCGGGGCAAGTCAAATACCTCATAGTAGGGGTCGACTACTTCACAAAATGGATCGAAGCTGAACCCTTAGCCACCATTACGGCTCAGAAAAGCCGCAAATTCCTATACAAAAACATTGTCACAAGGTTCGGAGTCCCCTACTCCATCACAACAGACAATGGAACACAATTCACGGACACAAGTTTTCAGAAATTGGTGGCC
The DNA here is from genome assembly GCF_014773155.1 of Arachis stenosperma. Taxonomy (NCBI): domain Eukaryota; kingdom Viridiplantae; phylum Streptophyta; class Magnoliopsida; order Fabales; family Fabaceae; genus Arachis; species Arachis stenosperma. The sequence continues at coordinate 38,331,477 of NC_080378.1, forward strand.
GAACTAAAAATCAAACAGCAATTCACATCAGTAGAGCACCCACAAGCCAATGGACAAGCAGAAGCTGCAAATAAAGTCATCTTGGCCGGGTTAAAACGAAGACTCCAAGAGACCAAAGGGGCATGGGCCGAGGAGCTCCCCCAGGTACTATGGGCATATCGGACAACCCTACACTCTACAACGGGAGAATCACCGTTCCGACTAGCATACGGGATGGAGGCAATGATTCCTATCGAAATAGATGAAGGGTCACCCAGAGTCATCTTCTACAATGAAAAAGATAACCCGCAGGCACAAAGGGAAGAACTCGACCTCCTCCCCGAGGTCCGAGAAAGAGCTCGGATTCGAGAAGAAGCCTTAAAGCGGCGAACGGCCCTCAGATACAATCAAAAAGTAATAAAGCGAAGCTTCTCCATTCACGACCTAATTCTAATCCGAAATGACATCGGAACACAAAAGTCGGGAGAAGGAAAGCTAGCCGCAAATTGGAAAGGGCCCTACAAGGTAACAGAAGTCTTAGGAACAGGCTATTACAAAGTATCCGACCTAGAAGGCAACGAGCTGCCCAGGGCCTGGCACGCCTGCAATCTAAGACGGTACTACAGCTAGAAAAACTTAACCCGAGGTGTACTCTTTTTCCCTACAAGGGTTTTTTAATGAGACACCCGGTTAAGTAAGACACCCGACCTAGTCAAAGGGTAAACACTCTGTAAATATTCTTTCTTTTTTAATACTAGAAAGTACCCCGCCAAGGCGCATTAATTTATGCTCGACAAAACGCAAAAAATCATTTGCCAAAAGGCCACACAAGGTCGGCAAAGATAAAGCGACGAGGTTCAAATTAATGTGAGAAGTTATAAAGTAACTCTGAAAAGGCTCAAAAAGGCCAAAAAGAGATTACAAAAATAACTTAAAAAGGGCCGACCAAACGCCAAAGTCGGACCCAACAAAAGGAGGTACTCGAAGGCCCGAGGTCCGAGATTTCGAAAACGCTTACTAAAAAGTTGCTACACACGAACAACTAAAAAGTTCAAGCGAAAAGAACGAAATCAAAGGAAGTTTCGAAAACGCTTGCTAAAAAGTTGTTATCCAAAAACAACTAAAAAGCATAAAAGCGGAAACAAAAGCCAAAACGCGAAACAAGGCTAAAACAAAAGTTTCAAAACGCTAGCTAGAAAGTTGTTAGCCAAAAAACAACTAAAAAGCATAAAAGCGGAAACAAAAGCCAAAACGCGAACAAAGGCTAAAACAAAAAATTTCAAAACGCTAGCTAAAAAGTTGTTATCCAAAAACAACTAAAAAGCATAAAAGCGGAACAGAAAGTCAAAACGCGAACAAAACACCGCATAATAAGCTAAAAAGTTACACAAGTAGCTAATAAAGCAAAAAAGGTGTCCAAAAGCATTCAACAGAAAAAGACAAAAGAGCCCACAGGTCGGGCAAAACACCAAAAATAAAAAGATTACAAAGGATCAAGGACCTTTCCAGACTCCTCATCAACAGAAGGCTGCGGAGCAAACATAGAAATCGGGACTGCATCGACGGCAACGTCACCCGGGTTTGAAACCCCCACACCAGACCCATTCCCGGCCAAAGAGGAAGTCGGGTTCTCAACAGGAACTTTGGGGTCGGACGCCGGAACATCATCCTCGTTTGGAGCGGGAACAATCTTTCCCTCCGCAACGACATTATCCGTACTGAACGAGCTCAGATCTAGGTCGGGAGCAAGAACCCGAACCTGAGCCTTCAGATTTTCAAACATAGCATCCATACCCTTGGCCACATGACCTTCGAGCTCGTAAAACTTGTCCTGCGCAGATTGCAACTCCTCATTCGTCTCCACAAGCTCGGCATATAGCCGAGTATAATTCTCTGTGGCCGCCTTCGCCATCTCCTCAGATGTCTTCGCTGACGCCACAGCCGCAGTAGCCCTAGCTTTCTCTTTCTCCAGAGAGGCCTCCAGCTCAGTAATCCTGGCAGCCTTCAGTTGACTAATCCTATCAAGCTCAGACTGAGCCTTCTCAAGTCGGGAGCTGGTCGCACCAATGGGGGATTCTTGAACTCCCGGGCAATAGCGGCATGAAGACTAGCCATCCGGACACAGCTCCGCGTCATATACTGAAAATGATGCTCCATAGACACATCATCAGTAGAAATAAAGGTCTGAGGGAGGATGTGCTGCTGAATCCAACCAAGAGCATCAAAGTCCTTATCGTTGAAACCAGCAAGCTCTTGAGAGGTCTTCTGCTTCTTGGGAGGAGGACCTGAGAACGGAGGAGGAGAAGAAGTAGCAGGCCCAGAGGTCGGAGGATCCTGACTTATAGCTCGGAACTGGGGAGTCGGAATAGTCTTCGACCGAGTCTGAACACCCACGGTAGCCTTTTGCGGAGAAGCTCGGGCAGAAGCCTCCCCGGACTCGATATTCCGAGCAGCCACAGACTTCTTCGTCCGACGAAGAAATTTCATGGAATCCGCCTGAGAAGACATCTCTGCAAGAAATAAAGAAAAAGGATTACCACAACAGAAATTCTACCAAAAACAAGCAAAACCAAAAATACTAATTTCGGAAGAGGTCGGGAACTACCTAACTCGGAACGGAGAAGGCTTGGATCTCCCAACATTTTCTTCGTGTCCAAGTGAGGTGCCCGACCCCATAAACTGCTCACTACACCCACAAAGGCCTGCTCCACCTCATCTAGACTCTCAAGGGTATACTTAACAGACACTACATTCTCCTGCCAACAAAGAGGAAAAGAAGGCTCCCCACTCTCATCTAGGAAGAAAGGTCGGACGTCTCCAGCAGCCCGGACCTTGAAATAAAAGTTCTTAAAATCGTGAAAAGACTCATCATACAGGGTACAAAACTTTCTTCCCTGGTTAGCCCTAAAAGAAACCCAGGACACCTTCCCTCCACCCGACCCCGGCTTCGTCAACACAAACAAATAGGAAAAAAGAGAAATAGAAGGAGGGACACCCAAAAACTGACACAAAAGTTGGAACAGCTTTAAAAATGCCCAAGAATTTGGATGGAGCTGCGTAGGGGCAAGGTTACAAGACCACAACACCTCGGACTCCAGGTCAGTAAAAGGAAGTCGGACGCTCAGTTTAGAGAAAAAACAATCATAAGCGTAAAAGAAGAGCTTCTCAGAACTATCTAAGGGCGGGAAGCACACTCTCTCCTCGGAATCCGGGGCTACTAGCTCATAATCCCTCTCAGACTCTCTATCTTCACATATACTACATTGCCTACGAAACCTAGCTAAATACTCAGAATCTACCACAGAAGGGACTTTTAGAGGAACAGGATCTACCCAACCAAGACCACTCGGAATCTTGGTCGACATTGCTTGAAGAACCTTTCGAGACATAAAAATCTTGCCTACAAAGAAGAGTACAAACAGCAAAACAAAAATCACATAAAGGCAGACAGCAAAAACCCATTCAGCAAAAGCAAGAAACAAAGATCTTTTAGAAGAAAATACAGCAACCCGGAGCAAAATACCAGAGAACAAAAAAGAGCCCCCCCATGTACAAATAACAAAGCAATGGCGGCGCCTCTTTTCGGGGCAACCCAGGCATAAAGAAAAAAACAGACAAAGAAGCCACACAAAAGAACAGAAGCATATGTACACAAAAAGAAAAAGAGACGAGAACGAACTTGGAAAGAAAGAGAACGACGAGTTCCAACAGCAAGGAGAAACAGGCGGCGCAGAAGAAACCCCGGAAAAACGCACAGAAAGAATCGGAGAAGAAAAACAAAGAGAAAGAAGGAGCGGTGCTCGAAGGAGAGATAGCAAAAAATCAGAAAACGGAAAAGGGAACAGAATAAACGAAGAAAATGAGGAAAGGGGCAAATAAATAATGCCTTCACAGAGCCCGAACGGAAATCGAGGAGAAACGGTAAAAAGCAATAAATGCTGAAACGGCCATTTTCAAATTTTGAAAAAACTACTATGCCCGAGCTCGACCTCTCAAGAAGGACGAACTCGGGCAGGGGCACTGTTCATACCCTGACCGAGCTCCCCAAAACTCGGTAAGTTCATAGAAGGTCCGACCTCATCCCAAGGCCCACGCCTGAGGTCGGACCTCGGACAAATAAGCTAAGAAGGCCCATCAAAAGGAACGAAGCCCAAAAACCTAAAGGCCGAAAAGGCCTAGGAAAGGCGGTTCCACAAAGATAGGGATAAAACCCCCAAAAGATAAGATAAGATAAGAATATCTTATCCAGGGAAGATCACGGCCAACTACTATAAATACACTGGAGCACCCAGGTATAACACACATTCCATATTCTACATATATCTGCTTGGACCCATGCTAACTTAAGCATCGGAGTGTCATTGCAGGTACAACCACCCGCCGCTCAGCGCATCAAGCCCGGGTCACGGAAACCCCCACCTCGGGTCTTGCCAGACGACCGAGCTCCACGTTTCAGGTAACCCTCGAAACAAAAAGTATTGCCACCACATCAATATAATTAAACTAATTTCAAGATAAAATTTGAAATCCAAGTACTTCTTGTTCTTTTGTAATTAGGCACATTTTTCATTTAAGAGAAGTGAAGGATTCATGGAATTTATTCATAGCTTTAAGGCATAGACACTAGACACTAATGATCATGTAATAAAGACACAAATATAGACAAACATAAAAAATCAAATTCGAAATAAGAACAAGGAAATCATAGAATGGGTCCACCTTAGTGATGGCGGCTAGTTCTTCCTCTTGGAGATCCTATGGAGTGCTTGAGCTCCTCAATGTCTCTTCCTTGCCTTTGTTGCTCTTCCTTCATGGCTCCTTGATGTGCAGTCAAATGCTCTACTACTGAGCTATGGACCCTTGAGATGAATATCTCCATCTTCCATGACTCGAAAGTGGAAGCTTTTGCCTTTCCTTTCCACTTTCATAGAGGTTTCTCCGGCCTTAGGTGCTATAAATGGTTATGGAAAAACAAAAAGCAATGCTTTTTCCACACCAAACTTAAAAGGTTTGCTCGTCCACGAGCAAAAGAAGAAAGAAAGAAGGGGAAGAAGAAGAAAATGGAGGAGATGGAGGGTGGTCTGTGGTTCGGCCAAGGGGTAGAAGTAGTGTTGGTAATGTGTGAAAATGAAGGAGTGTGGAGGGGTTTATATAAGAGTGGGGGGGTTGGGTTTGTGTATTTTGGGTTGGGTTTGGGAGGGAAAGAATTTTGAATTTTTGGAGGTAGGTGGGATTTTTGGGGAAGAGATATGGAGGTGATTGGTGAAGAGAATATAGGGAAGAGGATAGGATTTGATAGGTGAGTGGTGTTTTGGGTAAAGTGTTATAGAGATGTGTGAGGGGGAGAGAGAGAGAGGTGGGGTAGGTGGGGATCCTGTGGGATCCACAGATCCTGAGGGGTCAAGGACTTCTCATCTCTGCTCCATTTAGGCGTGCAAAAATGCCCTTAGAGTGCAATTCTGGCGTTTAACGCTAGACTGCTGCCTGTTTCTGGCGTTAAACGCCAACTTTTATACCTTTTCTGGCGTTTAACGCCAAGCTGTAGCTTGTTTCTGGCGTTAAACGCCAGTCTGGTGCCCATTTCTGGCATTAAACGCCTAGAATAGTGCCAGAATGGGCATTTAACACCCATCCTGCTACCCTTACTGGCGTTTAAACGCGAGTAAGTTCTTCCTCCAGGGTGTGCTGTTTCTAATGTTGTTTTTGAATTTGCTTTGATTTTTGCAGTTGTTTTGTGACTCCACATGATCATCAACCTAAAGAAAACATAGAATAATAATGGAAAATGGAAATTTAACATAGATAAATAAAAATTAGGTTGCCTCCCAATAAGCACTTTTTTAATGTCAATAACTTGACAGTGGGCTCTCATGGAGCCTCACAGATAATCAGAGCATGGTTGTGGCCTCTCAACACCAAACTTAGAGTTTAGTTATGGCCTCCCAACACCAAACTTAGAGTTTGAATGTGGGGGCTTTGTTTGACTCTGTATTGAGAGAAGCTTTTCATACTTCTTCTCTATGTGTACAAAAGGAGAACCTTGAGTCTTGAATACAAGGTAGTCTGGTGCACGAAATTGCAATCACACTTTTGCAATCCTCACAACTAACCAGCAAGTGCACTGGGTCGTCCAAGTAATACCTTACATGAGTAAGGGTCGATCCCACGAAGATTATTGGTTTGAAGCAAGCTATGTTTATTTTATTATTCTTAGTCAGGATTTCAATTAAAATTATCAGTTTGAATTATTAGAAAAATAAAAGAGCGTGAATTAATTACTTGTAATGCAGTAATGGAGAATATGTTGGAGTTTTGGAGATGCTTTGTCTTCTGAATTTCCGTAATCTAATATTCCATCCATGGAAAAGTGCAAAGTTCCCTCCATAGCAAGCTGTATGTAGGGTGTCACCATTGTCAGTGGCTACCTCCCATCCTCTCAGTGAAAACGGTCCAGATGCTCTGTCACAGCACCGCTAATCAGCTGTTGGTTCTCGATCATGTTGGAATAGGATCCATTGATCCTTTTGCGTTTGTCATCACGCCCGCAATCGCGAGTTTGAAGCTCGTCACAGCCATTCAATCTTTGAATCCTACTCGGAATACCACAGACAGGGTTTAGACTTTCCGGATCCTCAAGAGTGGCTGCCATCAATTCTAGCTTATACCACGAAGATTCTGATTAAGGAATCTAAGAGAAGCTCATTCAACCTAATGTAGAATGGAGGTGGTTGTCAGGCACAAGTTCATGGATTGAGGAAGGTGATGAGTGTCACGGATCATCACCTTCTTCATAATTAAGCGCGAATGAACATCTTAGATAGGAACACACACGTTTGAATGGAGAAATAGAAACAATTGCATTAATTCATCGAGACGCTGCAGAGCTCCTCACCCCCAACAATGGAGTTTAGAGACTCATGCCGTCAAAGTGTATAAAATTCAGATCTGAAAATGTCATGAGGTACAAAATAAATCTCTAAAAGTTGTTTAAATAGTAAACTTGTAACCTAGGTTTACAGAATATGAGTAAACTAAGATAATAGGTGCAGAAATCCACTTCTGGAGCCCACTTGGTGTGTGCTGGGGCTGAGACTTAAGCCTCTCACGTGCTTGGGCTGTTTCTGGAGTTGAACGCCAGGTTGTAATGTATTTCGGGCGTTGAACTCCAACTTGTAACTTGTTTCTGGCGCTGGACGCCAGACTGCAACATGGAACTGGCGTTGAATGCCAGTTTACGTCATCTATCTTTGCGCAAAGTATGGACTATTATATATTGCTGGAAAGCCCTAGATGTCTAATTTCCAACCCAATTGAGAGCGCGTCAATTGGTCTCCTGTAGCTCCAAAAAATCCATTCCGAGTGCAGGGAGGTCAGGATCCAATAGCATCAGTAGTCCTTTTTCAGCCTAACTCAGATTTTTGCTCAGCTCCCTCAATTTCAGCCAGAAAATACCTGAAATCACAGAAAAACACACAAACTCATAGTAAAATCCAGAAATATGATTTTTGCCTAAAAACTAATAATATTTTACTAAAAACTAATTAAAACATACTAAAATCTACATGAAATTGCCCCCAAAAAGCGTATAAAATATCCACTTATCACAACACCAAACTTAAACTGTTGCTTGTCCCCAAGCAACTAGATGAATAAAAGAGGATAAAAAGAAATCAAGAAGCAATAATATCTCAGAGTTTTAAGTGAAGCTCAGATTTCTCTAGATCACTCAGCTGGTGGATCTATACATATGAGAAAAACAATTGAAGAAGCTCAAGAGCTCATTGATACAGTTGCCAAAAATCAGCATCTGTACCTAAGCAGTGAATGTTCCATGAAAGAAGAAGCTAAAACAGTAACTGCTGAACTCAGTCCTGTAGATCAGGCTAATGAACTCAATCAGCAGTTGGATTTTCTAACTCAGCAGCTAGCCGAATTCAAGGAAATATTACAAGAAACAAGAATGGTTAACAGGAATATGGAAGTACAGTTAAAGCAAACAGAAAAGCAACTGTCAAAACAAATAACAGAAGAATGCCAAGCAGTTCAATTAAGAAGTGGGAAAACATTAAATACCTCACTTCAAAGCAGCAGGAAGCCAAGAAATTAACAAATGGCTACTCAAAATCATTCTGAGGACAATCAGAGCCCAGAGAGGAATAATGCTGGCACTAAACGCCCAAACCATGCTCATTCATGGCGTTCAATGCCAGAAACAAGCAAGGACTTGGCGTTGAACGCCCAAAGGGAGCACAGTTCTGGCGTTCAAACGCCAGAAACAGGCAAGGAGCTGGCGTCTAACGCCACTCCGGCTTCCACCCCTGGCATTCAATTTCCAGTGGGGGATCAGACACATACAAGTGCTGATAACAACCCTTCTAAAAAGGCTTCCCAACTCACATCTGTAGGCAATAAACCTGCAGCAACTAAGGTTGAGGAATACAAAGCCAAAATGCCTTATCCTCAAAAACTCCGCCAAGCGGAACAGGATAAGCAATTTTCGCGCTTTGCAGACTATCTCAGGACTCTTGAAATAAAGATTCCGTTTGCAGAAGCACTTGAGCAAATACCCTCTTATGCTAAGTTCATGAAAGAGATCTTAAGTCATAAGAAGGATTGGAGGGAAACTGAAAAAGTTTACCTCACTGAAGAATGCAGTGCAGTTATCCTGGAAAGCTTACCTGAGAAGCTTAAGGATCCCGGAAGCTTTATGATACCATGCACATTAGAGGGTACTTGTACCAAGCAAGCTCTATGTGATCTTGGGGCAAGTATCAACTTAATACCTGCATCTATTATCACAAGGCTTGGTTTGACTGAAGAAGTCAAACCAACCCGGATATGTCTTCAACTTGCTGATGGCTCCATTAAATACCCATCAGGCGTGATTGAAAACATGATTGTCAAGGTTGGGCCATTTGTCTTTCCTACTGACTTTGTGGTGCTGAAAATGGAGGAGCACAAGAGTGCAACTCTCATTCTAGGAAGACCTTTCCTAGCAACTGGCCGAACCCTCATTGACGTCCAAAAAGGGGAAGTAACCCTGAGAGTCAATGAGGAAGAGTTCAAGTTGAATGTTGTCAAAGCCATGCAACATCCAGACACCCCAAATGACTGCATGAGTGTTGATATTATTGACTCTTTGGTAAGAGAGGTCAATATGACTGAGAGTCTCGAATCAGAGCTAGAGGACATCTTTAAAAATGTTCAGCCTGATCTGGAGGAATCAGAGAGAATAATAGAACCTCTGAAAATCCCTCAGGAAGAGGAGAAATCTCCTAAACCCGAGCTCAAACCATTACCACCATCCCTGAAATATGCATTTCTGGGAGAAAGTGATACCTTTCCTGTAATCATAAGCTCTACCTTAGAGCTACAGGAAAAGGAAGCACTAATTCAAGTGCTAAAGACACACAAGACAGCTCTTGGGTGGTCCATCAATGATCTTAAGGGCATTAGTCCAGCCAGATGCATGCACAAGATCCTATTGGAGGGTGACGCTAAGTCAGTGGTCCAACCACAAAGGCAGCTGAATCCAGCCATGAAGGAAGTGGTGCAGAAGGAGGTCACTAAATTACTAGAGGCTGGGATTATTTATCCTATTTCTGATAGCCCCTGGGTAAGCCCTGTCCAAGTCGTCCCTAAGAAAGGTGGCATGACAGTGGTCCATAATGAGAAAAATGAACTGGTTCCTACAAGAACAGTTACAGGGTGGCATATGTGTATTGATTACAGAAGGCTCAATACAGCCACCAGAAAGGATCATTTTCCTTTACCATTAATAGACCAGATGCTAGAAAGACTGGCAGGTCATGAATACTACTGCTTCCTGGATGGATATTCAGGTTATAATCAAATTGCAGTGGATCCCCAGGATCAAGAGAAAACAGCATTCACATGTCCATCTGGAGTATTTGCATACAGAAGGATGCCATTTGGCCTGTGCAACGCACCTGCAACCTTTCAGAGGTGCATGCTCTCAATTTTCTCTGATATAGTGGAAAAATTTCTAGAAGTCTTCATGGATGACTTTTCAGTATTTGGAGACTCATTCAGCTCCTGTCTTAACCATCTAGCACTTGTTCTAAAGAGATGCCAAGAGACTTACCTGGTTTTAAACTGGGAGAAGTGTCACTTTATGGTGACTGAAGGAATTGTTCTTGGGCACAAAATTTCAAACAAGGGAATAGAGGTGGATCAAGCTAAGGTAGAGGTAATTGAAAAATTACCACCACCTGCCAATGTTAAGGCAATCAGAAGCTTTTTGGGGCATGCAGGATTCTATAGGAGGTTTATAAAGGATTTTTCAAAAATCGCCAAACCTCTGAGCAACTTGCTAGCTGCTGACATGCCATTTGTCTTTGATAAAGAGTGTCTGCAGGCATTTGAGACTCTAAAAGCTAAATTGGTCACAGCACCAATCATCTTTGCACCAAACTGGACATTGCCATTTGAACTAATGTGTGATGCCAGTGACCATGCCATTGGTGCAGTGTTGGGACAAAGGCATGACAAGCTTCTGCACGTCATTTACTATGCCAGTCGAGTTTTAAATGACGCACAGAAGAACTATACAACCACAGAAAAAGAGCTACAGATCCTATTTAGTAGGATCAAAAGTGATTGTGTATACTGATCATGCTGCTCTTAAATATCTACTCAGAAAGCAGGATTCAAAACCCAGACTTATAAGATGGGTGTTGCTTCTACAAGAGTTTGATATAGAAATAAGAGACAGAAAAGGGACAGAGAATCAGGTAGCAGATCACCTGTCCCGAATAGAACTAGTAGAAGGGGCGTCCCTCCCTCTTACTAAGATCTCTGAAAACTTTCCGGATGAGCAACTCTTTCCCATCCAGGAAGTGCCATGGTTTGCAGACATTGCAAACTACAAGGCAGTGAGATTCATACCCAAAGAATACAGTAGGCAGCAATCAAAGAAGCTGATCACGGATGCAAAGTATTATCTTTGAGATGAGCCGTATCTCTTTAAGAGATGTGCAGACGGAGTAATCCGTAGATGTGTGCCTAAAGAAGAAGCGCAGAAGATCCTATGGCACTGCCATGGATCACAGTATGGAGGACATTTTGGAAGTGAGCGAACAGCCACAATAGTCCTCCAATGCGGCTTCTACTGGCCTACCCTCTATAAAGATTCCCGAGCGTTTGTACTTAATTGTGACAGTTGCCAAAGATCTGGTAATCCGCCTCACAGTTATGCCATGTCTCAACAAGGGATCTTAGAGATTGAGTTATTTGATGTATGGAGTATTGACTTCATGGGACCTTTCCCACCATCATACTCAAACACTTATATTCTGGTGGCAGTGGATTATGTATCCAAATGGGTGGAAGCTATTGCAACACCCACTAATGACACTAAGACCGTGTTAAAATTCCTCTAGAAACACATCTTCAGCAGATTTGGTACCCCTAGAGTATTAATCAGTGATGGGGGCACTCATTTCTGCAATAAACAGCTTTACTCTGATTTGGTTCGTTATGGAGTTAGCCACAGTGTAGCCACTCCATATCATCCACAGACAAATGGGCAAGCTGAAGTCTCTAACAGAGAACTTAAAAGAATCCTGGAACGGACTGTAATTAACCGTAGAAAGGATTGGGCAAGAAGCTTGGATGATGCTCTGTGGGCATACAGAACAGCATTCAAGACCCCTATAGGGACCTCTCCATACCAGCTCGTGTATGGAAAGGCATGTCACTTGCCAGTGGAACTGGAACACAAGGCCTACTGGGCAACCAGATTCCTGAACCTTGATGCCAAGCTAGCTGGAGAAAAATGATTGCTCCAGTTAAATGAGCTCGAGGAATTTAGACTCAATGCTTTCGAGAATGCAAAAATTTACAAAGAGAAAGCAAAAAGATGGCATGATAAGAAGCTGTCATCCAGAGTCTTTGAGCTGGGGCAGAAAGTTCTGCTATTTAATTCTAGGCTCAAATTATTCCCAGGGAAATTAAAATCCCGGTGGAGAGGTCCATATGTGATTACAAGAGTATCACCATATGGATACGTAGAGCTTCAGGATAATGACTCTAACAAAAAGTTCATCGTTAATGGACAAAGAGTTAAACATTATCTTGAAGGCAATTTTGAGCAAGAATGCTCAAAACTGAGACTTGATTAGAGCTCAGTAATAGTCCAGCTAAGGACAATAAAGAAGCGCTTGCTGGGAGGCAACCCAGCCATTTACAAAATTTAATTTTATTTGTTTTTGTTAATTAATTGATTTTTACAGGTATATGTCAAGGTATCTTCAAAAGGTAAAATAGCAATTGATTGAATTCACAGAGTTACAGGGGAATTTGGAAGCTCACTGGCGTGAAAAAGCCTGTAAGAAACATTTTGGGCGTTGAACGCCCAAAAGAAGCATCCACTGGGCGTTCAACGCCAGTAAGGATAGCCATCTGGGCGTTGAACGCCAGAAAAGAGCATTTTTTGGGCGTTAAACGCCAGAAAGAAGCTCCTTCTGGGCGTTTAACGACAAAATTACAGCATCCTGGGCGTTTAGAAAAATGCCCAGTGACAAAGGACTTCCTGGCGTTCAACGCCAGGAAGAAGCAACAGCTAGGCGTTGAACGCCCAGGAGAAGCAGCAATTGAGCGTTAAACGCCCAAAAGAAGTAGCATTTGGGCGTTTAACGCCAGAATGGTGGGGAGGAGGTAAAATTCATTTTTCTTCACAAATTTTCTAATTTTTATGTTTCAATTCATGATTTCTTGCATAAACATGTTTCAAAATATCATCCTTCAATTCCAAAAATTTTAATCCTAATTTCTAAAAACCCTAATTTCTAAAATCCCTTTTTCAAAAATATCAAATGTATCTTAATTCATAAACACAAATCTTTTTCCAATCCAAATCTTTGAAAAACTTGGTGTACGAAATTGTGATTCATCAATGTTGTATTCTTTGTTGTTGTATGGAATAATTATAATGGCTCTTTACTATGTGTGGACACAACTCCGTTCAACTTAACCAGCAAGTGTACTGGGTCATCCAAGTAATACCTTACGTGAGTAAGGGTCGATCCCACAGAGATTGTTGGTATGAAGCAAGCTATGGTCATCTTGTAAATTTCAGTCAGGCAAATTCAAATGTAATTGGATTAGATATTTGAAAGATAAATAAAAATGGGATAGAAATACTTATGTAAATTAATAGTGGGAATTTCAGATAAGCGTATGGAGATACTGTGCCCTTTCTTTTTCTACTTTCCTACTTCTTCCTTCAATCCTTCTTACTCCTTTCCATGGCAAGCTGTATGTAGGGCATCTCCGTTGTCAATGGCTACATCCCATCCTCTCAGTGAAAAAGGTCCAAATGCTCTGTCACAGCACGGCTAATCATCTGTCGGTTCTCAATCAGGTTGGAATAGAATCCCTTGATTCTTTTGCGTCTGTCACTAACGCCCAGCCTTCAGGAGTTTGAAGCTCGTCACAGTCATTCAATCCCGGAATCCTACTCGGAATACCACAGACAAGGTTAGACTTTCCAGATTCCCATGAATGCCGCCATCAATTCTAGCTTATACCACGAAGATTCTGATTAAGGAATCCAAGAGATATGCGCCCCGTCTAAGGTAAAACGGAAGTGGTTGTCAGTCACGCGCGGTCATAGGTGAGAATGATGATGAGTGTCACGGATCATCACATTCATCAAGTTGAAGTGCAACGAATATCTTAGAATAGGAATAAAGAGAATTGAATAGAAAATAGTAGTAATTGTATTGAAACTTGAGGTACAGCAGAGCTCCATACCCTTAATCTATGGTGTGTAGAAACTCCACCGTTGAAAATACATAAGTGAAAGGTTCAGGCATGGCCGAATGGCCAGCCCCCCCCCCCCCCAAAACGTGATCAATGGCCTCCTAAGATGAAGAATAAAACAAAACTGAGACCAAAGATGTAACGTGGTCAAAAGACGCTGAATACAATAGTAAAATGTTCTATTTATACTAAACTAGCTACTAGGGTTTACAAAGGTAAGTAATTGATGAATAAATTCACTTCCGGGGCCCACTTGGTATGTGTTTGGGCTGAGCTTGATCTATCCACGAGCTGAGGCTTCTTTTGGAGTTGAACGCCAAGTTGTAACGTGTTTTGGGCGTTCAACTCCGGGTCGTGACGTGTTTCTGGCGTTTTACTCCAGACAGCAACATGGAACTGGCGTTGAGCGCCAGTTTACGTCATCAATTCCCGAATAAAGTATGGACTATTATATATTGCTGGAAAGCTCTGGATGTCTACTTTCCAACGCCGTTAAGAGCGCGCCATTAGGAGTTCTGTAGCTCCAGAAAATTCATTTCGAGTGCAGAGAGGTCAGATTCCAACAGCATCAGCAGTCCTTTGTCAACCTCCTATCAGAGTTTTGCTCAAGTCCCTCAATTTCAGCCAGAAATTACCTGAAATCACAGAAAAATTCACAAACTCATAGTAAAGTCTAGAAATGTAAATTTAACATAAAAACTAATGAAAACATCCCTAAAAGTAGCTTGAACTTACTAAAAACTGCCTAAAAACAATGCCAAAAAGCGTATAAATTATCCGCTCATCATAGTCCTCATTCAATTGAAGGACCAACTCTCCTCTGTCAACATCAGTCACAGCTTTTGCTGTGGCTAGGAAAGGTCTGCCAAGGATAATGGATTCATCCTCATCTAGGATTATGAAATCAGCAGGAATGTAAAGGCCTTCAACCTTCACTAGCACGTCCTCTACTAGTCCATAAGCTTGTTTCATTGATTTGTCTGCCATCTCTAGTGAGATTCTTGCAACTTGTACCTCAAAGATTCCTAGTCTCTCCATTACAGAGAGTGGCATGAGGTTAATACCTGACCCTAGGTCACATAGAGCCTTCTCAAAGGTCATGGTGCCTATGGTACAGGGTATTAAGAATTTACCAGGATCTTGTTTCTTTTGAGGTAAAGTTTGCTGAACCCAGGTATTTAGTTCATTAATGAGTAATGGAGGTTCATCCTCCCAAGTCTCATTACTAAATAGCTTGGCATTCAGCTTCATGATTGCTCCTAAATACTGGGCAACTTTCCCTTTAGCAATGTCTTCATCTTCTTCAGAAGATGAATAGTCATCAGAGCTCATGAATGGTAAAAGGAAGTTCAATGGAATTTCTATGGTCTCTGTATGAGCCTCAGATTTCTTTGGTTCCTCATTGGGGTATTCCTTAATGGCCAGTGGACGTTCCTTGAGGTCTTCCTCACTGGGAATCACTGCCTTTTTACTCTCTCCAGGTTCGGCCATGTTGGTCATGGTTATGGCCTTGCACTCTCTTTTTGGATTCTCCTCTGTATTGCTTGGGAGAGTGCTAGGAGGAGTTTTAGTAACCCTTTTACTCAGCTGATCCACTTGTGCCTCCAAGTTTCTGATGGAGAACCTTGTTTCATTCATGAAAATGAGAGCGGCCTTAGATAGATCAGAGACTATGTTTGCTAAGTTAGATGAGTTTTGCTCAGAATTCTTTGTCTGTTGCTGAGAGGATGATGGAAAAGGCTTACTATTACTAAACCTGTTTCTTCCACCATTATTATTGTTAAATCCTTTATTGAGGCTTTTGTAAATCCTTCCATGAGAAATTTGGGTGATTTCTCCATGAGGGATTATAGGTGTTTCCATAGGCTTCAACCATGTAATTCACCTCTGCCATTGCAGGGTTCTCAGGATCATAAGCTTCTTCTTCAGAAGATGATTCTTTAGTACTGTTGGATGCATTTTGCAATCCATTCAGACTTTGAGAAATCATATTGACTTGCTGAGTCAACATTTTATTCTGAGCCAATATGGCATTCAGAGCATCAAGTTCAAGAACTCCTTTCTTCTGAGTAGTCCCATTGCTTACAGGATTTCTTTCAGAAGTGTACATGAATTGGTTATTTGCAACCATTTCAATGAGTTCTAGAGCTTCTGTAGGAATTTTCTTCAGGTGAATAGATCCACTGATAAACCACTATTTTATAGTTTATCTTGTGCTCAATTGAGTGGATTTTATCAACTCTTTACCCACTTATTCATACTATTTGCATGTTTTACATTTGCCTTCCTAATTATGTGCTTTGATTGAAAACATGTTTCTTTGGACTTATATTTGCTTATTATTAATCCTCTCTTATTTCCATTCGATGCCGTGATTAGTGTGTTGAGTAGTTTCAGATTTTTTAAGGCAGAATGACTTAAGGGATGAAAAAGGAAACATACTAAAAGGAAAGGAGAAAGCAAAACGGAGCTTTAAGGAAATTGGTATCCACGCGATCGCATGGACGACGCGATCGCGTGCTAAGCACGAATCAGCAGCAACGCGGCCGCATGACTGACGCGATCGCGTGCCTTAAGCAGAACGCACATGACGCGGTCGCATGACTGACGCGACCGCGTGGCAAGGAAAAGCTCCGAATGACACGACCGCATGACCCACGCGGACGCGTGACAGAGGCCATGCACCAGAAATTGCAGAAAATGCTCATAACGAGTTCTGAGGCCCTTTTTGACCCAAATCCAAGTCCAAAAGGCACAGATTAGAGGCTATAAAGTGGAGGAATGCATCCATTCATAAAGGAGCGACTCATAATTCACTTTTCATGTTTTAGATGTAGTTTTTAGAGAGAGAAGTTCTCTCCTCTCTCTTTAGGATTTAGGATTTAGGACTTCTCTTAGTTTTAGGAGTGACTCTCAATCCCAGATTCTTTATTTTTATTTATCCCAATTTAATTTATGAATTCTTCCATGTTATAGATTACTCTTTTAAATTAATGTTATTTGAGATAATTCAGATTGATGATTGCTGTCTTTTATTTATATAAATAATTTGAATTTTCCTATTACCGAATTGGCTTATGAATATTGTTAGTTTTAGATTTTACTGCTTTGAATGAATTGAAGGTATTCCAGATATTTATGATTTTAATTTAGCTTTTTACATTCTTGGCTTTGGTTAAATAATTGGTAACTCTAGAGTTATCAAACTCATTGTTGATTGAAAATTGGATTTCTTCGTTTCATTAATTCAAGTTCCAATAACTCTAGTCTTTCCCAAGGAAAGACTAGGACCTGAGGAATCAAAATTAATTCATCCACTTAACTTACCTTCATAGTTAGAGGTTAACAAAGTGGGAGAAAAATCCAATTCTCATTACAATTGATAAGGATAACCAGGATAGGACCTCCAGTTCTCATATCTTGCCAAGAGTTTATTTTATAGTTATTTATTTATCTTTCTTATTATTTTTTGTGCAACATACTGCCCTCTTACTTCCAAAACCCCAAACACACTTTTTCATAACCAATAATAAGAACATACCTCCCTGCAATTCCTTGAGAAGACGACCCGAGGTTTAAATACTCGGTTATCAATTTTTAAAGTGGTTTGTTACTTGTGACAACCAAAACGTTTGCACGAAGGGATTTCTGTTAGTTTAGAAGCTGTATCTACAACGCGACTAATTTTATGAAATTCTCTACTGGCAAAAATCCTAACGTCAAAATGGCGCCGTTGCCGGGGAATTGCAAACGTGTGCCTTATTATTGGTTATTGTAAATATTTTTCAAAAAAAAAAATTCAGATTTTTATTTTAAAATTTTTTTTCTTATCTTATCTTTTTCAAAAATCATATCTTTTTCAAAATTATTTTCCTATCTTTTTCAAAAATTATATCCTTTTCAAAATATTTTGTTTTTATTAATTTTTGTTTTTATTTTCCCCTAATACTATGAATTCTCATCCCTCTCGCTTTGAGTTTGGTTCTAACTTTGTTGAAGGTAATAGAAACCACAGCAGGAATATGCATCAAGGTCAGACCAATCAAGGATGGATGGAGCCAAGAGGATCTAATCAACCCTTTAGGCAACAACACTATCCTAAATATCATGGACAAAGACCAGGCTACAATGCATCCCAAGCTGATAGATATGGTGGATCACCTTGTAGCTACCAACAAGCCCCACCCTATGCTCAGAGATCATCCTTTCAACACAACCTCAACCCACCACACTCACATGCCCCTTTCCACCATTCACCCCAATATGACCCTAACCCTCAACCACCATACCAACCACCTTATGAGCCATATGAACCATATATAGAACCACCCCAATTCCAACCCAATTACTCACAAGAACCACCACTTCAATATTCACCATCTCCATATCCATCAATCCAAGAGCATTATGATCCTACTTATGAAAACCGAGTGCATCAAGAGGCAAAGGATCGTCTCAAGGAAACAATGGATCAATTTCAGGCAACCACTCAACAACTGGGGCAAGTATTAATTTAATGGGCTTCTAGACGCTTAAATACACAAGGATCAGCCATAGCCCCATGTGGACAGTCTAGTGAAGATCATAGCATAAAGGAGATACCAGAAACTCCATTGGACAAGACAGAGCATGAATTCATACTAGAACAAGTAGAAGAAGCTATCATTATTCAAGAAGAAGAGTTGGTTGAAGACTTAGGAGACGCAGAACCTCCATGGGAAAGACAAGACATAGAGCCTCCTTCCAAGACGGTTGAAATTGATGCTGAAGAGGGTGTACAACCTCCAAAGCATATCATAGTTGAAGACTTGGAAGAGGTTGATCAAGAGATGGAGATTCAAGAAGAAGAAGCACAACCTCCCATGCCCTTGGAAAGCAATGAAAAGGAGATTGAATTGAAAGAGAGCTACCAAGAGGAAGAGGTTGAAATTGAAGAAGTTTGCAAAGAGGTGGTAGTTATCCAAAAAGAGCATAAGGGAGTAGAGCTTGCAATTTCATTAAAAATACCTCCCCCTAAGTTGCCATCATCCTTCACAACATTCAAGTGGGTAAAATTCATATCCCTTAGCTTTCTAATTCCACTTGAATATGGGCTACTGGAGACGGATGGTCAACTTAGAGCTCTTTGTGACATTAAGATTAAGCGAAAGATGGCCAGTGGTAAGAATTGTCCTGCAAGGTTCATTATGGTTGGAAGCTTTAAGTTTAAACGCAAAGGTTAGTATAGAGCTCAACTGAGTGGGTCTAGGAAGCTGTTTGGCCGCTTTAGTGAGAATTCAGATTGCTTGCGACCCGGATGGAATCATGATAATCAACACGAAGACGGGTGTAAAAGCAAGATTTGGGATCCTGGAATCTGTTATGACATCCAACACCCCGGGAGCCTAAGAATCTTTTTGAAGCTGCTCAAGGGTTTTACATGCCTAGTTTGGGACCCCGGAGGTTACTGGAATCACAAACACTGGTGGAGATTCCTGGATGAGTTCAAGCATAAGCCACCATAACAGGAAGCTCATCAAATGTCCAACTTAAGGACTTTAACTAAAAGTGCTAGGTGGGAGACAACCCACCATGGTATGATCGTCCTTTTTCATTTTTATTTAGTTTTATTTGTTTTTGAATTTTATTTTATTTTGTTATATTGAACCTGGAGTTTTTCATCACATTCATATTAACACTGCATTCTGCATTTTATTTCAAAAAAAAAAAATCTGCTACGCGACGCGACCGCATCAACGACGCGTCTGCGTCACAAGGGGAAAAGAGAAAAATAAAAATGAACAGAGAGTCACGCTGGAGCGTGGCTGGAGGCGTGCCAATGGCACAAATCAATCCACGCGACCGCGTCGCTGACGCGTCCGCGTCGCATGGGAATAATGGCCTCCCACGCGACCGCATGACCCACGCGGCCGCGTGACCAAGATTTCGACGTCAAAGTGGTGCACACCCGAAAGTTGTGTGATGAGCGGATAATTTATAAGCTTTTTGGCATTGTTTTTAGGTAGTTTTTAGTAAGTTCAAGCTACTTTTAGGGATGTTTTCACTAGTTTTTATGTTAAATTCATATTTCTGGACTTTACTATGAGTTTGTGTGTTTTCTGTGATTTCAGGTAATTTCTGGCTGAAATTGAGGGACTTGAGCAAAACTCTGAAAAAGGCTGACAAAAGGACTGCTGATGCTGTTGGAATCTGACTTCCCTGCACTCGAAATGGATTTTCTGGAGCTACAGAACTCCAAATGGCGCGCTCTTAACGGCGTTGGAAAGTAGACATCCAGAGCTTTCCAGCAATATATAATAGTCCATACTTTATTCGGAAATTGATGACGTAACCTGGCGTTGAACGCCAAGTACATGCTGCTGTCTGGAGTTAAACGCCAGAAAAACGTCATGATCCGGAGTTGAACGCCCAAAACACGTCATAACTTGGAGTTCAACTCCAAGAAAAGCCTCAGCTCGTGGATAGATCAAGCTCAGCCCAAACATACACCAAGTGGGCCCCGGAAGTGGATTTATGCATCAATTACTTACTCATGTAAACCCTAGGAGCTAGTTTATTATAAATAGAACTTTTTACTAGTGTATTAGACATCTTGGGGACGATTAGTTCTCAGATCATGGGGGCTGGCCATTCGGCCATGCCTGAACCTTTCACTTATGTATTTTCAACGGTTGAGTTTCTGCACACCATAGATTAAGGGTGTGGAGCTCTGCTGTACCTCAAGTTTCAATACAATTACTATTACTTTCTATTCAATTCTCTTTTATTCTTATTCCAAGATATACGTTGCACTTCAACTTGATGAATGTGATGATCCGTGACACTCATCATCATTCTCACCTATGAACGCGCGTGATTGACAACCACTTCCGTTCTACCTTAGGCCGGGCGCATATCTCTTAGATTTCCCAACAGAATCTTCGTGGTATAAGCTAGATAGATGGCGGCATTAATGAGGATCCGGAAAGTCTAAACCTTGTCTGTGGTATTCCGAGTAGGATTCTGGGATTGAATGACTGTGACGAGCTTCAAACTCGCGATTGCTGGGCGTGATGACAAGCGCAAAAGGATCAATGGATCCTATTCCAACATGATCGAGAACCAACAGCTGATTAGCCGTGCTGTGACAGAGCATAGGAACGTTTTCACTGAGAGGATGGGATGTAGCCACTGACAACGGTGATGCCCTACATACAGCTTGCCATGGAAAGGAGTAAGAAGGATTGGATGAATGTAATAGGAAAGTAGAGATTCAAGAGGAGCACAGCATCTCCATACACTTATCTGAAATTCCCACTATTAATTTACATAAGTATCTCTATCCTATTTTATTTTCCGTTTATTTTTATTAATCATATTTGATTTTTTAAATTCCATAATTTTATCCTCCTGACTGGGATTTACAAGATGACCATAGCTTGCTTCATACCAACAATCTCTGTGGGATCGACCCTTACTCACGTAAGGTATTACTTGGACGACCCAATACACTTGCTGGTTAGTTGAACGGAGTTGTGTCCACACATAAGTGCCATAATAATGATTCCATACAACAACAAAGAATACTACATTGATGTGATCACAATTTCGTCCACCAAGTTTTTGGCGCCGTTGCCGGGGATTGTTCGAGTATGGACAACTGACGGTTCATCTTGTTGCTCAGATTAGGTAATTTTCTTTTCAAAAATTTTTTTTTCAAAATTTTTCTTTTATTTTTCGTTTTTCTAAACTTTATTTTTGAAAAAATTAATAAAAATTCAAAAAAATTCATAAAATCATAAAAATAAAAAAATATTTTGTGTTTCTTGTTTAAGTCTTGAGTCAATTTTTAAGTTTGGTGTCAATTGCATGCTTTAAAAATTTTTCTTGCATTTTTTCGAAAATCCCATGCATTCATAGTGTTCTTCATGATCTTCAAGTTGTTCTTGATAAGTCCTCTTGTTTGATCTTAATGTTTTCTTGTTTTGTGTTGTTTGTTGTTTTTCATATGCATTTTTCGTTTGTTAGAGTCCATGCATTAAAGATTTCTAAGTTTGGTGTCTTGCATGTTTTCTTTGCATCAAAAATTTTTTCAAAATTGTGTTCTTGATGTTCATCATGATCTTCAAAGTGTTCTTGGTGTTCATCTTGACATTCATAGTGTTCTTACATGCATCTTGTATTTTGATCCAAAATTTTCATGTTTTGGGTCATTTTTGTGTTTTTCTCTCTCATCATTAAAAATTCAAAAAATAAAAAAAAAAAAATCTTTTCCTTATTTTTCTCCAAATTTTCGAAAATTTGAGTTGACCAAGTAAAAAATTTTTAAAATTAGTTGTTTCTTATGAGTTAAGTCAAATTTTCAATTTTAAAAATCTTATCTTTTCAAAATCTTTTTCAAAAATCACATCTTTTTCATTTTTTTTATAATTTTCGAAATTTTTTTTTAAATATTTTTCAAAATCTTTTTCTTATCTTTTACATCATATTTTCGAAAATATAATCAATAATTAATGTTTTGATTCAAAAATTTGAAGTTTGTTACTTTCTTGCTAAGAAAGGTTCAATCTTTAAGTTCTAGAATCTTATCTTGTAGTTTCTTGTTAGTGAAGTAAATAATTTCAAATTTTTAAATTAAATCTTTTTTATCTCTTATCTTATCTTTTTCAAAAAAATAAAAAAAAAATTTTATCTTTTTATCTTATCTTTTTTTGATTTCAAAATATCTTATCTAAACTTCTTATCTTCTTATTTTTTCAAATTTGATTTCAAATCTTTTTCAATCAACTAACTAACTTGTTGTTTGTTTCTTATCTTTTTCAAAACCACCTAACTACTTTTCCCTCTCTAATTTTCGAAAATATCTCACCTCTTTTTCAAAAATTCTTTTTGTTTTAAATTTTAATTTTAATCTTATCTTATCTTTAATTTTCAAAAATTACTAACCCCTTTTTCAAAATTATTTTCGAAAATTCTCCCTCTCTTTTCTTATTTTATTTAATTAATTATTTACTAACACTTCTCTTCACTTCTCTTCATCTAAAAATCCGAACCATTCTCCTTTCCTTATCCCCTTTCTTTTTCTTCTAACATAAAGGAATCTCTATACTGTAACATAGAAGATTCCTCTTCCTTTTCTTTTTCTCTTCTCTTTCATATGAGCAGGAATAAAGAAAAAGGCACTCTTGTTGAAGCAAGGAAGAGACATAGAGGAGCTCAAAAAGCACCATTGGACCTTCAAGAAGGCGCCACCTTCACTCAGATGGATTCATTCCTTGTTCTTATTTCTTTCTGCTTTTCGGTTTTTATGTTGTGTTTATCTATGTTTTGTGTCTCTACTTCATGATCATTAGTATGTAGTAACTATGTCTTAAAGCTATGAATAAATTCCATTAATCCTTCACCTCTCTTAAAAGAAAAATGTTTTAATTCAAAAGAACAAGAAGTACATGAATTTCGAATTTATCCATGAATTTAGTTTAATTATATTGATGTGGTGGCAATACTTTTGTTTTCTGAATGAATGCTTGAACAGTGCATATGTCTTTTGATCTTGTTGTTTATGAATGTTAAAATTGTTGGCTCTTGAAAGAATGATGAACAAAGAGAAATGTTATTGAGGGTCTGAAAAATCATGAAATTGATTCTTGAAGCAAGAAAAAGCAGTGAACAAGAAGAAGCTTGCGAAAAAAAAATAAATAAAAATAAAAATATAGAAAGAAAAAGAAAAAGCAAGCAGAAAAAGCCAGTAGCCCTTAAAACCAAAAGGCAAGGGTAAAAATGATCCAAGGCTTTGAGCATCAATGGATAGGAGGGCCCAAGGAAATTAAATCCAGGCCTAAGCGGCTAAATCAAGCTGTACCTAACCATGTGCTTGTGTCATGAAGGTCCAAGTGAAAAGCTTGAGACTGAGTGGTTAAAGTCGTGATCCAAAGCAAAAGAGTGTGCTTAAGAGCTCTGGACACCACTAACTGGGGACTCTAGCAAAGCTGAGTCACAATCTGAAAAGGTTCACCCAGTTATGTGTCTGTGGCATTTATGTATCTGGTGGTAATACTGGAAAACAAAGTGCTTAGGGCCACGGCCAAGACTCATAAGTAGCTGTGTTCAAGAATCAACATGCTTAACTAGGAAAGTCAATAACACTATCCGAAATTCTAAGTTCCTAGAGAAGCCAATCATTCTAAACTTCAAAGGAAAAAGTGAGATGCCAAAACTGTTCAGAAGCAAAAAGCTACAAGTCCCGCTCATCTAATTATAATTAATATTCATTGATATTCTGGAATTTATAGTATATTCTCTTCTTTTTATCCTATTTGATTTTCAGTTGCTTGGGGACAAGCAACAATTTAAGTTTGGTGTTGTGATGAGCGGATAATTTATAAGCTTTTTGGCATTGTTTTTAGGTAGTTTTTAGTAAGTTCAAGCTACTTTTAGGGATGTTTTCACTAGTTTTTATGTTAAATTCACATTTCTGGACTTTACTATGAGTTTGTGTGTTTTTCTGTGATTTCAGGTAATTTCTGGCTGAAATTGAGGGACTTGAGCAAAACTCTGAAAAAGGCTGACAAAAGGACTGCTGATGCTGTTAGAATCTGACCTCCCTGCACTCGAAATGGATTTTCTGGAGCTACAGAACTCCAAATGGCGCGCTCTCAACGGCGTTGGAAAGTAGACATCCAGAGCTTTCCAGCAATATATAATAGTCCATACTTTTTTCGGAAATTGACGACGTAACTTGGCGTTGAACGCCAAGTACATGCTGCTGTCTGGAGTTAAACGCCAGAAAAACGTCATGATCCGGAGTTGAACGCCCAAAACACGTCATAACTTGGAGTTCAACTCCAAGAAAAGCCTCAGCTCGTGGATAGATCAAGCTCAGCCCAAACATACACCAAGTGGGCCCCGGAAGTGGATTTATGCATCAATTACTTACTCATGTAAACCCTAGGAGCTAGTTTATTATAAATAGAACTTTTTACTAGTGTATTAGACATCTTGGGGACGATTAGTTCTCAGATCATGGGGGCTGGCCATTCGGCCATGCCTGAACCTTTCACTTATGTATTTTCAACGGTGGAGTTTCTGCACACCATAGTTTAAGGGTGTGGAGCTCTGCTGTATCTCAAGTTTCAATACAATTACTATTACTTTCTATTCAATTCTCTTTTATTCTTATTCCAAGATATACGTTGCACTTCAACTTGATGAATGTGATGATCCGTGACACTCATCATCATTCTCACCTATGAACGCGCGTGATTGACAACCACTTCCGTTCTACCTTAGGCCGGGCGCATATCTCTTAGATTCCCCAACAGAATCTTCGTGGTATAAGCTAGATAGATGGCAGCATTCATGAGGATCCGGAAAGTCTAAACCTTGTCTGTGGTATTCCGAGTAGGATTCTGGGATTGAATGACTGTGACGAGCTTCAAACTCGCGATTGCTGGGCGTGATGACAAGCGTAAAAGGATCAATGGATCCTATTCCAACATGATCGAGAACCAACAGCTGATTAGCCGTGCTGTGACAGAGCATAGGAACGTTTTCACTGAGAGGATGGGATGTAGCCACTGACAACGGTGATGCCCTACATACAGCTTGCCATGGAAAGGAGTAAGAAGGATTGGATGAATGTAATAGGAAAGTAGAGATTCAAGAGGAGCACAGCATCTCCATACACTTATCTGAAATTCCCACTATTAATTTACATAAGTATCTCTATCCTATTTTATTTTCCGTTTATTTTTATTAATCATATTTGATTTTTTAAATTCCATAATTTTATCCTCCTGACTGGGATTTACAAGATGACCATAGCTTGCTTCATACCAACAATCTCTGTGGGATCGACCCTTACTCACGTAAGGTATTACTTGGACGACCCAGTACACTTGTTGGTTAGTTGAACGGAGTTGTGTCCACACATAAGTGCCATAATAATGATTCCATACAACAACAAAGAATACTACATTGATGTGATCACAATTTCGTCCACCATTGTGCGAGAGTGGTGCTGGACTGGTGCTGAATGCAAGATCCTTCCCATGCGGCCGCGTGACCCACGCGACCGCGTCATACTCCTTTAAAGCCCACTCACGCGATCGCATGCCCCATGCAATCGCGTCACTTAAAATTTGGCACTAATAAGATTTTGAACAGAGAGTTGTGCGAGCGCGAGGCTGCACTCGCGCCACTAGCACAAATCGAGTCACGCGATCGCATGACCCACGCGTCCGTGTCGCTTGACCTTATTGCGCACCACGCGGCCGCGTCACCCACGCGACCGCGCCGCCAGCGTCGCACACCTTAACCTTATATGCTAAAATATTTTATCTTTTCTTCCCCAATCCTAATTTTTCCTCCCTCCTTTCTTATTTACTTCCTCTTCCCTTCTTTCCCTTCTAATTCTTCTTATTTTTCTTTTTATTTTATTTTAATTCATTTGCATACTTTCATTCATTGCATTATTTTTATTGGTGTTAGAAATTTATTTGGGTAATTATTTACCATATTTTGCTTGTGGATTATTAAGGGAATTGTTTGACAATTATATTAATTTTTAAAAGGGTTGCTTGCATGTTCAATTTAATACTTTCAAATAGATTATTTACCATGCATGCTAAGTGTTTGTGGAAACGCCCGTATGGCATTGTGCACTATTTTTAAAGATTTCTTTTAATCTTCTACTATAAATGCTTGCTTTTCACAAAACCCTTTTTATATTTTATTAATTAAATATAATTGTCATTACAAACGTTATTGTTAGTTTCTTACGATTAACAATACATTAAAGCTTTTGATGCTTGATCTATGCTACTCATGCCCTTGCCGGCATGCTAATAAACATCTTGCATCCAATACCCCCATGCCTTGCTATATTTCCATTGATGAACTGATCACATGGAATCGCGACCATGTCTTTCATTCACTATTTCTTTTGCTTGGCATGATTATCACTCGTACTGCCCTCCTCTTTGCTCCACCCCTTTGACTTCATGTGCCTTTCTCTTCTCTCTTTTTCAGGCAGGCCACCAAAACGGGTAAAGAGAAAGCCTCTACAAGAGAGCACCAGCTGAGGAACCACAACCCCCATCCACCTGCACATCTCAGCATGCACCGAGGACGGTGCAATCTTTAAGTGTGGGGAGGTCGATACCGATCTCCATGGGTTAGTACTTTCTTGTCTCAACACCAATGTTTAAATTTTCTTTGTAGATTAGTTGTTGCATTTGCATGTTTAATTGTTTTTGTGCATATTTTACTACTTGGTTAAAGTAATATTCTTCTTTTTCAAGAAATTTTTATAGTATTTCACTAATTTGAATAAAACTTTTTGAAAAACTTGTTTGAAGAAATATTATTTTGGAACATAGTTTAGAGCTTGAACACACAAAACCTGTGAGATTTTTGAGCCTATTTGAATTGGTTGCATTTTATCAACCAAAAATTTTGTTTTAGTGTGTTTTTCTCTCTAAAATTGTGATCTTTGTCTTGCTTAATTCTATATTTCCATAATTTGATGTATGCATGCACTTATATGATTGAGGCCTTTGTTTCACTTAGCTTACATACCCACATGGCCTTACCTTTCATTATCCTTTGCAAACCAATTTGAGCCTATTTTACCCCTTTATTCTTTACTTTAGCACATCATTAACTCTAAGCGAAAAATAATAATGTCCTTAATTTGAATCCTTGGTTAGCTTAGATTAGTGAGAATGCTTATGAATTAAGTGTGGGGAAGAGTGGGTTTGGAAACATCTGGTTTGAGAATTGAGTATGTTAGAATTTTCTGAAAATGTGAAAGAAATGTTTAGGACATGTTCATGCATTTAATAAATTAATCATATGCATTGAGAAAAACAAAAAAAATATATATATAAAAAAAGCAAAATAAGTGAAAGGGGACAAAATGCCCCAAAGTAAGCGGTGAAAGCATTGCATATGAGTTATACTTGAAATTAGAATGCATGAATATGTGAAAAACATGGTTAATGGATGGTTAGATGTTATATTGTGATTACATGGATTGTTTAAGTTAGGTGGGAACGTTTAAGTTAATTAAGGATTCAGATTTTAGTCCACTTGGCCAAATACAATCCTACCTTGACCCTAACCCCATTACAACCCTTAAAAGACCTCTTGATATGTGTATTTATGTATTAAATTTATGTTGATTGTTAGATGAAGAGCAAGCCTTAGAAAGCAAGGTTAGTAGAGAATTGAGAGAATCGACCCTAAAACACTTGAGTGATTAGAGTGATATACACTACTAAGTGAGGGTTCGATGCACGATTCTTTGTTCCCGGCTTTCATGAGCTATTTTCTTCTACAAGTCTATTTGTACTTCATTTTTATGATTTGAATTAGTGAAATCCAGTTCATATTTATTCTTGGGGATTTATTTGCTTTTAACCAAGTAAGTAGAAACATTTTTCATTTAGTTGCATTCATAGGTTGCATCTCATGCATTCTACCATTCCTCTTCATTCCTTTATAATTTCTCTTGAGCTTAGCATGAGGACATGCTTTTGTTTAAGTGTGGGGAGGTTGATAAACCACTATTTTATGGTTTATCTTGTGCTCAATTGAGTGGATTTTATCAACTCCTTACCCACTTATTCATACTATTTGCATGTTTTACATTTGCCTTCCTAATTATGTGCTTTGATTGAAAACATGTTTCTTTGGACTTATATTTGCTTATTATTAATCCTCTCTTATTTCCATTCGATGCCGTGATTAGTGTGTTGAGTAGTTTCAGATTTTTTAAGGTAGAATGACTTAAGGGATGAAAAAGGAAACATACTAAAAGGAAAGGAGAAAGCAAAACGGAGCTTTAAGGAAATTGGTATCCACGCGATCGCATGGACGACGCGATCGCATGCTGGTGCGCGAAATTGTGAACAATACTTTTCACAACTCTCATAATCCCTGGTCATGAACTCCAAAAACTTGGTGGTTCAATTCCATGGCATTACACAACTTCGCACAACTAACCAGCAAGTGCACTGGGTCGTCCAAGTAATACCTTACGTGAGTAAGGGTTGATCCCACGGAGATTGTTAGCATTGAAGCAAGCTATGGTCATCTTGTAAATCTTAGTCAGGCAAACTCAAATGTATATGATGATGAACGAAAATAACATAAAAGATAAAGATAGTGATACTTATGTAATTCATTGGTAGGAACTTCAGATAAGCGTATGAAGATGCCTTCCCTTCCGTCTCTCTGCTTTCCTACTGCCTTCATCCAATCCTTCTTACTCCTTTCCATGGCAAGCTTGTGTAGGGTTTCACCATTGTCAGTGGCTACCTCCCATCCTCTCATTGAAAACGATTGCATATGCTCTGGTCAGAGCATAGCGGAATTCATCTGTCGAATCTCAATCAGACCGGAATAGAATCCAGTGATTCTTTTGGCGTCTGTCACTAACGCCCCGCCCTCAGGAGTTTGAAGCACGTCACAGTCATTCAATCATTGAATCCTACTCAGAATACCGCAGACAAGGTTAGACCTTCCGGATTCTCATGAATGCTGCCATCAGTTCTCGCCTATACCACGAAGACTCTGATCTCACGGAATGGTTGGCTCGTTTGTCAGGCGAGCACTCGGTTGTCAGGCGATCAACCATGCATCGTACAATCAGGAATCCAAGAGATATTCACTAAGCCTCAGATGCTTGTAGAACAAGAGTGGTTGTCAGTCACTTTGTTCATGAGTGAGAATGGTGATGGGCGTCAATCATCACCTTCATCAAGTTGAAGAACAAGTGATATCTTGGACAAAGAACAAGCGGAATTGAATAGAAGAACAATAGTAATTGCATTAATACTCGAGGTACAGCAGAGCTCCACACCTTAATCTATGGTGTGTAGAAACTCCACCGTTGAAAATACATAAGAACAAGGTCTAGGCATGGCCGAATGGCCAGCCTCCCAAAGTGATCAAAAGATCTAAAGAAAAAGGTTCCAAAGATCAGAAGATTGTTATACAATAGTAAAAGGTCCTACTTATAGAAAACTAGTAGCCTAAGGTGTACAGAAATGAGTAAATGACATAAAAATCCACTTCCGGGCCCACTTGGTGTGTGCTTGGGCTGAGCAATGAAGCATTTTCGTGTAGAGACTCTTATTGGAGTTAAACGCCAGCTTTGGTGCCAGTTTGGGCGTTTAGCTCCCATTTGGGTGCCAGTTCCAGCGTTTAACGCTGTGATTTCTTGAGGTGACTTTGAACGCCGGTTTGGGCCATCAAATCTTGGGCAAAGTATGGACTATTATATATTGCTGGAAAGCCCAGGATGTCTACTTTCCAACGCCGTTGAGAGCGCGCCAATTGGGCTTCTGTAGCTCCAGAAAATCCACTTCGAGTGCAGGGAGGTCAGAATCCAACAGCATCTGCAGTTCTTTAGAGTCTCTGGATCAGATTTTTGCTCAGATCCCTCAATTTCAGCCAGAAAATACCTGAAATCACAGAAAAACACACAAACTCATAGTAAAGTCCAGAAAAGTGAATTTTAACTAAAAACTAATAAAAATATACTAAAAACTAACTAGATCATACTAAAAACATACTAAAAACAATGCCAAAAAGCATACAAATTATCCGCTCATCACAACACCAAACTTAAATTGTTGCTTGTCCCCAAGCAACTGAAGATCAAATAAGAAAAAAAAAGAAGAGAATATGCAATGAACTCCAAAAACATCTATGAAGATCAGTATTAATTAGATGAGCGGGGCTTTTAGCTTTTTGTCTCTGAATAGTTTTGGCATCTCACTCTATCCCTTGTAATTCAGAATGATTGGCTTCTTTAGGAACTTAGAATCCAGATAGTGTTAATGATTCTCCTAGTAAAGTATGATGATTCTTGAACATAGCTATTTATTGAGTCTTGGCTGTGGCCCAAAGCACTCTGCCTTCCAGTATTACCACCGGATACATACATGCCACAGACACATAATTGGGTGAACCTTTTCAGATTGTGACTCAGCTTTGCTAAAGTCCCCAATTAGAGGTGTCCAGGGTTCTTAAGCACACTCTTATTTGCCTTGGATCACAACTCTTATTCTTTTTTTTTTTCTTTTTTTTTTTAGAATCATTTTTAATGATTTTTCAGATCCTCAGTAACATGTCTCCTTTTTCATCATTCTTTCAAGAGCCAACATTCATGAACCACAAATTCAAAAGACATATGCACTGTTCAAGCATACATTCAGAGAACAAAAGTGTTGCCACCACATCAAATTAATTAAACTATTATAAAATTCAGAATTCATGCAATTCTTTCCTTTTCAATTAAGCACGTTTTTATTCAAGAAAGGTGATGGATTCATAGGATATTCATAACTTTAAGGCATAGACACTAAGACACTAATGATCACAAGACACAAACATGGATAAACATAAGCATAAAATTCGAAAAACAGAGGAATAAAGAACAAGGAAATCAAAGAACGGGTCCACCTTAGTGATGGCGGCTCTTTCTTCCTCTTGAAGATCCTATGGAGTGCTTGAGCTCCTCAATGTCTCTTCCTTGTCTTTGTTGCTCCTCCCTCATGATTCTTATGTCTTCTCTAATTTCATGAAGGATGATGGAGTGTTCTTGATGCTCCACCCTTAGTTGTCCCATGTTGGAACTCAACTCTCCTAGGGAGGTGTTTAGTTGCTCCCAATAATTTTGTGGAGGAAAGTGCATCCCTTGAGGAATCTCAGGGATCTCATGATGAGAGGGGTCTCTTGTGTACTCCATCCTTTTCTTGGTAATGGGCTTATCCTCATCAATGGTGATGTCTCCCTCTATGTCAACTCCAACTGAATAACAGAGGTGACAAATGAGGTGAGGAAAGGCTAACCTTGCTAAGGTAGAGGACTTATCCGCCACCTTATAGAGTTCTTGGGCTATGACCTCATGAACTTCCACTTCTTCTCCAATCATGATACTATGGATCATGATAGCCCGGTCTATGGTAACTTCGGACCGGTTGCTAGTGGGAATGATTGAGCGTTGTATGAACTCTAACCATCCTCTAGCCACGGGCTTGAGGTCATGCCTTCTTAATTGAACCGGCTTTCCTCTTGAATCTTGCTTCCATTGTGCGCCCTCTTCACATATGATTGTGAGGACTTGGTCCAACCTTTGATCAAAGTTGACCCCCTTCTTGTATAAGGATGCTCATCTCCTTGCATCATAGGCAAGTTGAACGCCACCCTCACACTCTCCGGACTAAAATCCAAGTATTTCCCCCGAACCATAGTAAGATAATTCTTTGGATTCGGGTTCACACTTTGGTCATGGTTCTTTGTGATCCATGCATTGGCATAGAACTCTTGAACCATCAAGATTCCGACTTGTTGAATGGGGTTGGTGAGTACTTCCCAACCTCTTCTTCGGATCTCATGGCGGATCTCCGGATATTCACCCTTTTTGAGTGAAAAGGGGACCTCGGGGATCACCTTAGCTTCTTCAAGGCCACAACTTCATAGAAGTGGTCTTGATGCACCCTTGAGAGGAATCTATCCATCTCCCATGACTCGGAGGCGGAAGCTTTTGCCTTCCCTTTCCTCTTTCTAGAGGTTTCTCCGGCCTTGGATGCCATAATAGTTATGGAAAAATGAAAAAGCAACACTTTTACCACACCAAACTTAAAATGTTTGCTCGTCCTCGAGCAAAAGAAGAAAGAAGAGAGTAGAAGAAGAAGAAATGAGGAAGAGGGAGAAGGTGGTGTGTTCGGCCAAGAAGGGAAAGAAGGGGTGTTTAGGTTGTGTGAAAATGAAGGGTTGAAGAAGGGTATATATAGGAGAGAGGGGGAGTAATGGTTCGGCCATTATGGGTGGGTTTGGGAGGGAAAGTGGTTTGAATTTGAAGGGTGAGGTTGGTGGGGATTTATGAAGGATGGATGTGAGTGGTGAAGAGAAAGATGGGATTTGATAGGTGAAGGGTTTTTGGGGAAGAGGTTTTGAGGTGATTGGTGAATGGGGGAAGAAGAGAGAGAGTGGTGGTGGGTCCTGTGGGGTCCACAGATCCTGTGGTGTCAAGGAAAAGTCATCCCTGCACCAAATGGCATCAAAATTCACGTTTTGAGCCATTTCTGGCGTTAAACGCCGGGCTGGTGCCCATTCCTGGCGTTTAACGCCAGGTTGTTGCCCTTTACTGGCGTTTAACGCCAGTCTGGTGCCCCTTTCTGGCGTTAAACGCCCAGAATGGTGCCAGACTGGGCGTTAAACGCCCAACAGCTAGCATTACTGGCGTTTGAACGCCAGCTTCTTTTCCTCCAGAGTGTGCTGTTTTTCTTCCTGTTTTTCATTCTGTTTTTGCTTTTTTTTCATTATTTTTGTGACTTCTTATGATCATCAACGTACAAAAAAGATAAAATAACAAAAGAAAATAGTTAACTATAAAACATTGGGTTGCCTCCCAACAAGCGCTTCTTTAATGTCATTAGCTTGACAGAGGACTCTCATGGAGCCTCAGAAATACTCAGAACCGTGTTGGAACCTCCCAACACCAAACTTAGAGTTTGAATGTGGGGGTTCAACACCAAACTTAGAGTCTGGTTGTGGCCTCCCAACACCAAACTTAGAGTTTGACTGTGGGGGCTCTGCTTGGCTCTGTTTTGAGAGAAGCTCTTCAAGCTTCATCTCCATGGTGACAGAGGGATATCCTTGAGCCTTAAACACAAAGGATTCTTCATTCATTTGAATGATTAACTCTCCTCTATCAACATCAATCACAGCCTTTGTTGTGGCTAGGAAGGGTCTGCCAAGGATGATGGATTCATCCATGCACTTCCCAGTCTCTAGGACTATGAAGTCAGTAGGGATGTAATGGTCTTCAATCTTCACCAAAACATTCTCTACAAGTCCATGAGCTTGTTTTCTTGAATTGTCTGCCATCTCTAATGAGATTTTCGCAGCTTGCACCTCAAAGATCCCTAATTTCTCTATTACAGAGAGGGGCATGAGGTTTACACTTGACCCTAAGTCACACAAGGCCTTCTTGAAGGTCATGGTGCCTATGGTACAAGGTATAGAAAACTTCCCAGGATCCTGCCTCTTTTGAGGCAGTTTCTGCCTAGACAAGTCATCCAGTTCTTTGGTGAGCAAAGGTGGTTCATCCTCCCAAGTCTCATTTCCAAATAACTTGTCATTTAGCTTCATGATTGCTCCAAGGTATTTAGCAACTTGCTCTTCAGTGACATACTCATCCTCTTCAGAGGAAGAATACTCATCAGAGCTCATGAATGGCAGAAGTAAGTCCAATGGAATCTCTATGGTCTCATTTTGAGCCTCAGATTCCCATTGCTCCTCATTGAGGAACTCAGAGGAGATTGGTGCACGCCCATTGGGGTCTTCCTCAGTGGCGTCCACCTCCTCTCTTTCCTCTCCATATTCGGCCATGGTTATGGCTTTGCACTCTCCTTTTGGATTTTCTTCTGTATTACTTGGGAGAGTACTAGGAGGGAGTTCAGTAATTTTCTTGCTCAGCTGTCCCACTTGTCCCTCCAAATTTCTGATGGAGGACCTTGTTTCATTCATGAAACTTTGAGTGGTTTTGATTAGATCAGAGACCATTGTTGCTAAGTCAGAGGTATTCTGCTTAGAACTCTCTGCCTTTTGCTGAGAAGATGATGGAAAAGGCTTGTTATTGCCAAGCCTATTTCTTCCACCATTATTGTTATTGAAACCTTGTTGAGGTCTCTCTTGATTCTTCCATGAGAAATTTGGGTGATTTCTCCATGAAGAATTATAAGTGTTTCCATAGGGTTCTCCTAGGTAATTCACCTCTTCCATGGAAGGGTTCTCAGGATCATAAGCTTCTTCCTCAGATGAAGCTTCCTTAGTACTGCCAGGTGCATTTTGCATTCCAGACAGACTTTGAGAAATCAAATTGACTTGTTGAGTCAATATCTTGTTCTGAGCCAATATGGCATTCAGAGTATCAATCTCAAGAACTCCTTTCTTCTGACTAGTCCCATTGTTCACAGGATTCCTTTCAGAAGTGTACATGAATTGGTTATTTGCAACCATTTCAATTAGCTCTTGAGCCTCTGCAGGCGTCTTCTTCAAATGAAGAGATCCTCCAGCAGAGCTATCCAAAGACATCTTGGATAGTTCAGAGAGACCATCATAGAAGATACCTATGATGCTCCATTCAGAAAGCATGTCTGAGGGACATCTTCTGATTAATTGTTTGTATCTTTCCCAAGCTTCATAGAGGGATTCTCCATCCTTCTGTCTGAAGGTTTGGACTTCCACTCTAAGCTTACTCCATCTTTGAGGTGGAAAGAACTTTGCCAAGAAGGCATTGACTAGCTTTTCCCAAGAGTCCAGGCTTTCTTTAGGTTGAGAATCCAACCATATTCTAGCTCTGTCTCTTACAGCAAAAGGGAATAGCATCAGTCTGTAGACCTCAGGGTTAACCCCATTAGTCTTGACTGTGTCACAGATTTGCAAGAATTCAGCTAAGAACTGATGAGGATCTTCCATTGGAAGTCCATGGAACTTGCAATTCTGTTGCATTAGAGAAACCAATTGAGGCTTAAGCTCAAAGTTGTTTGCTCCAATGGCAGGGATAGAGATGCTTCTCCCATAGAAATCAGGAGTAGGTGCAGTGAAGTCACCCAGCACCTTCCTTGCATTGTTGGCATTGTTGTTGTTTTCGGCTGCCATGTCTTCTTCTTCTTTGAAGAATTCGGTCAGGTCCTCTAAAGAGAGTTGTGCCTTGGCTTCTCTTAGCTTTCCCTTCAAGGTCCTTTCAGGTTCAGGATCAGCTTCAACAAGAATGCCTTTGTCTCTGCTCCTGCTCATATGAAAGAGAAGAGAACAAGAAAATATGGAATCCTCTATGTCACAGTATAGAGATTCCTTGAGGTGTCAGAGGAAAAGAGAAATAGAAAGACGAAGTAGAAGAAGAATTCGAACTTTAATTAGATAAGGTTCGAATTGTGCATTAAGAAGGAGTGGTACTCCATAAATAGAAGGATGTGAGAGAGAGGGAAGAGGATTTTCGAAAATTCAATTAAAAGATTTTGAAAACATTTTGAAAATTTGATTGATAATTTTCGAAAATTCAAAGTGAAAAAGAAATCAAGTGATTTTTGAAAAAGGATTTGAAATTAGAAATCAAAAAGATTTAATTGAAAACTATTTTAAAAAAGATGAGGTTAAGAAGATATGATTAGTTTTAAAGAGATGTGATTGAGAAGATATGATTTGAAAATAATTTTAAAAGATATGTTTTGAAAACAATTTTAAAAGATTTGATTTTAAAAATTAGTGACTTGCCTAACAAGAAAAGATATGATTCAAACATTAAACCTTTCTCAACAGAAAAGGCAACAAATTTGAGATGTTCAATCAAATCATTAATTGTTAGTAAGTATCTTTGAAAAAAGGAAAGAAATTGATTTTGAAAACAATTGATTGAAAAGATATGATTTGAAAAAGATTTGATTTTGAAAAACTTTGAAAACTTGAAAAAATTTGATTTTGAAAACAAAATCTTCCCCCTAGCACCATCCTGGCGTTAAACGCCCAGAATGGTATACATTCTGGCGTTTAACGCCCAAAATGCTACCTCTTTGGGCGTTAAACGCCCAACCAGGTACCCTGGCTGGCGTTTAAACGCCAGTCTGTCTTCTTCACTGGGCATTTTTGAATGCTCAGCTTTTTCTGTATAATTCCTCTGCAGTATGTTCTGAATCTTCAATTCTTTGTATCATTGACTTGAAAAGACACAAATTAAAAATATTTTTGGATTTTTAATAATCAAAATGCAACAAGAATCAAATAACAATGCATGCAAGACACTAAACTTAGCAGTTTGTGTACTACTGACACTATATGAAACACCAAGATACTCAAGTCAACAGAATTTAAAGATCAAAACAAAGAATTACATGCACGGATTTGAAAGATATAACAAAAACATGCATTTGACACCAAACTTAAGATGAGACCCTAGACATCAAATATTTTTTTGGTTTTTTATGATTTTATAAATTTTTTTGTGTTTTTCGAAAATTAAGTGGGAAAAGATATCAAAATTCTTAATGAGAATTCCAAGAATCAGTGCAATGCTAGTCTAAGACTCCGGTCCAGGAATTAGACATGGCTTCACAGCCAGCCAAGCCTTCAAAGAAAGCTTCGGTCCAAAACACTAGACATGACCAAAGGTCAGCCAAGCCTTAGCAGATCACTGCTCCAAAAGCAAAATTGATGAAAATCAATAAGCTCTTGTGGTGATAGGTTGAAACCTCGGTCCAATCAGATTAGACATGGCTTCTCAGCCAGCCAGATTTCAACAAATCATCATGAAACTCTAGAATTCATCTTCAAGAATTTCAAAAAAATAAATACCTAATCTAAGCAACAAGATGAACCGTCAGTTGTCCAAACTAGAACAATCTCAGGCATTGTTACCAAAAGCTTGCTCAAAACTTGAACAATCCCCGGCAACGGCGCCAAAAACTTAGTGCGCGAAATTGTGAACAATACTTTTCACAACTCTCATAATCCCTGGTCATGAACTCCAAAAACTTGGTGGTTCAATTCCATGGCATTACACAACTTCGCACAACTAACCAGCAAGTGCACTGGGTCGTCCAAGTAATACCTTACGTGAGTAAGGGTCGATCCCACGGAGATTGTTAGCATTGAAGCAAGCTATGGTCATCTTGTAAATCTTAGTCAGGCAAACTCAAATGTATATGATGATGAACGAAAATAACATAAAAGATAAAGATAGTGATACTTATGTAATTCATTGGTAGGAACTTCAGATAAGCGTATGAAGATGCCTTCCCTTCCGTCTCTCTGCTTTCCTACTGCCTTCATCCAATCCTTCTTACTCCTTTCCATGGCAAGCTTGTGTAGGGTTTCACCATTGTCAGTGGCTACCTCCCATCCTCTCATTGAAAACGATTGCATATGCTCTGGTCACAGCATAGCGGAATTCATCTGTCGGTTCTCAATCAGACCGGAATAGAATCCAGTGATTCTTTTGGCGTCTGTCACTAACGCCCCGCCCTCAGGAGTTTGAAGCACGTCACAGTCATTCAATCATTGAATCCTACTCAGAATACCGCAGACAAGGTTAGACCTTCCGGATTCTCATGAATGCTGCCATCAGTTCTCGCCTATACCACGGAGATTCTGATCTCACGGAATGGTTGGCTCGTTTGTCAGGCGAGCACTCGGTTGTCAGGCGATCAACCATGCATCGTACAATCAGGAATCCAAGAGATATTCACTAAGCCTCAGATGCTTGTAGAACAAGAGTGGTTGTCAGTCACTTTGTTCATGAGTGAGAATGGTGATGGGCGTCAATCATCACCTTCATCAAGTTGAAGAACAAGTGATATCTTGGACAAAGAACAAGCAGAATTGAATAGAAGAACAATAGTAATTGCATTAATACTCGAGGTACAGCAGAGCTCCACACCTTAATCTATGGTGTGTAGAAACTCCACCGTTGAAAATACATAAGAACAAGGTCTAGGCATGGCCGAATGGCCAGCCTCCCAAAGTGATCAAAAGATCTAAAGAAAAAGGTTCCAAAGATCAGAAGATTGTTATACAATAGTAAAAGGTCCTACTTATAGAAAACTAGTAGCCTAAGGTGTACAGAAATGAGTAAATGACATAAAAATCCACTTCCGGGCCCACTTGGTGTGTGCTTGGGCTGAGCAATGAAGCATTTTCGTGTAGAGACTCTTCTTGGAGTTAAACGCCAGCTTTGGTGCCAGTTTGGGCGTTTAACTCCCATTTGGGTGCCAGTTCCAGCGTTTAACGCTGGGATTTCTTGAGGTGACTTTGAACGCCGGTTTGGGCCATCAAATCATGGGCAAAGTATGGACTATTATATATTGCTGGAAAGCCCAGGATGTCTACTTTCCAACGCCGTTGAGAGCGCGCCAATTGGGCTTCTGTTGCTCCAGAAAATCCACTTCGAGTGCAGGGAGGTCAGAATCCAACAGCATCTGCAGTCCTTTAGAGTCTCTGGATCAGATTTTTGCTCAGATCCCTCAATTTCAGCCAGAAAATACCTGAAATCACAGAAAAACACACAAACTCATAGTAAAGTCCAGAAATGTGAATTTTAACTAAAAACTAATAAAAATATACTAAAAACTAACTAGATCATACTAAAAACATACTAAAAACAATGCCAAAAAGCATACAAATTATCCGCTCATCACGTGCCAAGCATGAATCAGCAGCAATGTGGCCGCATGACTGACGCGACTGCGCGCCTTAAGCAGAACGCACATGACGTGGTCGCATGACTGACGCGACCGCGTGGCAAGAAAAAGCTCCGAATGACGCGACCGCATGACCCACACGGACGCGTGACAGAGGCCACGCACCAGAAATTGCAGAAAATGCTCATAACGAGTTCTGAGGCCCTTTTTGACCCAAATCCAAGTCCAGAAGGCACAGATTAGAGGCTATAAAGTCGAGGAATACATCCATTCATAAAGGAGTGACTCATAATTCACTTTTCATGTTTTAGATGTAGTTTTTAGAGAGAGAGGTTCTCTCCTCTCTCTTTAGGATTTAGGATTTAGGACTTCTCTTAGTTTTAGGAGTGACTCTCAATCCCAGGTTCTTTATTTTTATTTATCCCAATTTAATTTATGAATTCTTCCATGTTACAGATTACTCTTTTAAATTAATGTTATTTGAGATAATTCAGATTGATGATTGCTGTCTTTTATTTATATAAATAATTTGGATTTTCCTATTACCCAATTGGCTTATGAATATTGTTAGTTTTAGATTTTACTGCTTTGAATGAATTGAAGGTATTCCAGATATTTATGATTTTCATTTAGCTTTTTACATTCTTGGCTTTGGTTAAATAATTGGTAACTCTAGAGTTATCAAACTCATTGTTGATTGAAAATTGGATTTCTTCGTTTCATTAATTCAAGTTCCAATAACTCTAGTCTTTCCCAAGGAAAGACTAGGACCCGAGGAATCAAAATTAATTCATCCACTTAACTTACCTTCATAGTTAGAGGTTAACAAAGTGGTAGAAAAATCCAATTCTTATTACAATTGATAAGGATAACCAGGATAGGACCTCCAGTTCTCATATCTTGCCAAGAGTTTATTTTATAGTTATTTATTTATCTTTCTTATTATTTTTTGTGCAACATACTGCCCTCTTACTTCCAAAACCCCAAACACACTTTTTCATAACCAATAATAAGAACATACCTCCCTGCAATTCCTTGAGAAGACGACCCGAGGTTTAAATACTCGGTTATCAATTTTTAAAGGGGTTTGTTACTTGTGACAACCAAAACGTTTGCACGAAGGGATTTCTGTTAGTTTAGAATCTGTATCTACAACGCGACTATTTTTATGAAATTCTCTACTGGCAAAAATCCTAACGTCATCCACCTACAGAATGGTCCAATGACATCTTAGACAATTCAGACAGACCATCATAGAATATATCCAGGATGGTCCATTCTAAGAGCATGTCAGAAGGATACTTTTTGGTCAGTTGCTTGTATCTTTCCCAAGCTTCATAGAGGGATTCACCTTCTTTCTGCCTGAAGGTTTGAACATCTCCTCTAAGCTTGCTAAGCTTTTGAGGAGGGAAGAATTTGGCTAAGAAAGCCGTGACAGCTTATCCCAAGAGTTCAGGCTATCTCTAAGTTGAGAGTCCAACCATATTCTAGCTCTGTCACTTACAGCAAAAGGAAAAAGCATAAGCTTGTAGACTGAAGAACTGAAGATTGATGGTTTAGAAGTTATAATAAATTCTTGTTGCAAGTATAGTTTCTAAACCAAGCAATCAACCTTTCTTACAAACGTTTTGGTTGTCACAATTAACAAACCCCTTTGGAATTGATAACCGAAGTATTTAAACCTCGGGTCATCTTTTCAAGGAAATGCAGGGAGGTATGTTTTATTATTGGTTATGGAAAACAGTGTTTTTGGGGTTTGAAAAGGTTTTGAACATGTAATGTAAAATAACAAGTTCTCAAAATAATAACTAGTAAAGCTCTTGGCAAGGTATGAGAACTGGAAGTCCTATCCCAGTTATCCTTATCAATTGTGATGAGAATTGGATTTTTCTCCCACTAAGTCAACCTCTAACTATGAAGGTAAGTTAAGTGGATGAATTAATTTTTATTCCTCAAGTCCTAGTCTTTTCTTGGGAAAGGTGATGAGCGGATAATTTATACGCTTTTTGGCATTGTTTTTAGGTAGTTTTTAGTAGGATCTAGCTACTTTTAGGGATGTTTTCATTAGTTTTTATGTAAAATTCACATTTCTAGAATTTACTATGAGTTTGTGTGTTTTTCTGTGATTTCAGGTATTTTCTGGCTGAAATTGAGGGACCTGAGCAAAACTCTGATAAGGAGGCTGACAAAGGACTGCTAATGCTGTTGGAATCTAACCTTCCTGCACTCGAAATGGATTTTCTGGAGCTACAGAACTCCAAATGGCGTGCACTTAACGGCGTTGGAAAGTAGACATCTAGAGCTTTCCAGCAATATATAATAGTTCATACTTTATTCGAGATTTGACGATGTAAACTGGCTCTCAATGGCAGTTCCATGCTGCATTCTAGAGTCAAACGCCAGAAACACATCACGAACCAGAGTTGAACGCCAAAAACACGTTACAACTTGGCGTTCAACTCCAAGATAAGTCTCAGCTCATGTAAAATCAAGCTCAGCCCAAGCACACACCAAGTGGGCCCCGGAAGTGATTTCTGCATCAATTACTTACTTCTGTAAACCTTAGTAGCTAGTTTAGTATAAATAGAACTTTTTACTAGTGTATTAGTTGTCTTTTGACCACGTTACATCTTTGGTCTCAGTTTTATTTTATTATTCATCTTAGGAGACTGTTGATCACGTTTTGGGGGATGGCCATTCGGCCATGCCTGAACTTTCATCACTTATGTATTTTAAACGGTGGAGTTTCTACACACCATAGATTAAGGGTGTGGAGCTCTGCTGTACCTCAAGTTTCAATGCAATTACCACTAGTTTCTATTCAATTCCGCTTGTTCTTATTCTAAGATATTCGTTGCACTTCAACATGATGAATGTGATGATTCGTGACACTCATCATTATTCTCACCTATGAACGCGTGACTGACAACCACTTCCG
This sequence comes from Arachis stenosperma, assembly GCF_014773155.1. Classification (NCBI taxonomy): domain Eukaryota; kingdom Viridiplantae; phylum Streptophyta; class Magnoliopsida; order Fabales; family Fabaceae; genus Arachis; species Arachis stenosperma. Next base: position 38,373,369 of record NC_080378.1, read on the forward strand.
TTCTACCTTAGACCGGGCGCATATCTCTTGGATTCCTTAATCAGAATCTTCGTGGTATAAGCTAGAATTGATGGCAGCATTCATGGGAATCCGGAAAGTCTAACCTTGTCTGTGGTATTCCGAGTAGGATTCCGAGATTGAATGACTGTGACGAGCTTCAAACTCGCGATTGTTGGGCGTGATGACAAACGCAAAAGAATCAAGGGATTCTATTCCAACATGATCGAGAACCGACAGATGATTAGTTGTGCTGTGACAGAGCATTTGGACCATTTTCACTGAGAGGATGGGATGTAGCCATTGACAACAGTGATGCCCTACATACAGCTTGCCATGGAAAAGAGTAAGAAGGATTGGATGAAAGCAGTAGAAAAGCAGAGATTCAGAAGGAACACAGCACCTCCATGCACTTATCTGAAATTCCCACCATTGAATTACATGAGTAACTCTATCTTTATTTTCGGTTTTATTTATTTACTATTCGAAAACTCCATGAAATTTATTATTTGCCTAACTGAGATTTACAAGATGACCATAGCTTGCTTCATACCAACAATCTCCGTGGGATCGACCCTTACTCACGTAAGGTATTACTTGGACGACCCAGTGCACTTGCTGGTTAGTTGTGCGGAGTTGTGACTAAGTGTGATTCACGTTTGAGAGTGCTACCAAGTCTTTGGAGCCATTGTTGATGATCACAAATCTGTGCACCAAAAGGCTAGAGTTAGTGGAACTCAAATTAATTCTTGAAGAATTCCATTTTTCAGTCAACAATGAGTTTGATAACTCAAGAGTCACCAATTAATCAACCAGAGCCAAAAGGTAGAAAAATCTAAATTATCTATATAAATAAAGGAAAGCAATCATAAATCTGAAATACCTCGAATTATATTAAATAGAAAGTTAGATTGAACATAGAAATCCATAAGCCAAATTGGCAACATCAAATAATCAACTAATGTAATAAATAAAAGTGGAAAATAAATTAAAGGAACATTGAACCTGTGATGAAGAAGTTGAAATCCTAATCCTAGTCCTAATCCTAAATCTAAAAACCTAAAATTGAATTATGATCTGATATCAATTGATGTCTTGAGTCTCTGCATGTTCCCAGACTTTAATTTGTGTTTCTGTGCCAAAAACTGGGTTGAAATGCGGCCTGGAATATATGCCAGCGACTTTTGTAATTCTGCAGATCGCGCTCGTCACGCATCGGCGTCGTCCACGCGTTCGCGTCACTCAGCATTTCTCGTACCACGCGTGCGCGTCGTCCACGCTTTCGCGTCATTCGTGCAGCTTCCAATCCGAGCGGTCGCGTCAGACACGCGAGCGCGTCACGGTAATTCTTTCTATTTCCCGCGGTCGCGTGAGCCATGCGACCGCGTGACTTCTCACTGGTCATCTCCTCAATTCCTTGTGTTCCTTCCATTTTTGCATGCATGCTTCCTCTTTATTCCTTACGCCATTCCTGCCCTATGAAGCCTGAAACACTTAACATACAGATCACGGCATCGAATGGTACGAAGAAAGATAAAAATATACAACAAAAAGGTCCTTAGGAAGCAAGTTATTAATCATAGGATATTTTTAGGAAGGAATTGTAAATACATGAAAATTATATGAATAAGTGGGTGAAAAGCTTGATAAAACCACTCAATAAAACACAATATAAACCATAAAATAGTGGTTTATCATAGACCTCGGGATCAACTCCATTGGTCTTAACAGTATCACAGATCTGCAAGAATTCTGTTAAGAACTGAAAAGGATCTTCCGATGGAAGTCCATGAAACTTGCAATTCTGTTGCATCAGAGAAACTAATTGAGGTTTAAGCTTAAAATTGTTTGCTCCAATGGCAGGGATTGAGATGCTTCTTCCTTGGAAGTTGAAAGTTGGTGTAGTAAAATCACCAAGCACCTTCCTTGCATTGTTATTGTTGTTGGTTTCAGCCATTACTTCTTTTTCGAGATTCTCTGTAAGGTTTTCTCTGGATTGTTGTGCTTTAGCTTCTTGGTGCACGAAAATTACAATCACAATTTTGCGATTCCGCACAACTAACCATAAAGTGCACTGGGTCATCCAAGTAATACCTTACGTGAGTAAGGGTCGATCCCACGGAGATTGTCGGCTTGAAGCAAGCTATGGTTATCTTGTAAATCTTAGTCAGGATATCAATAATGGTTCTTAGTTTTAATTGCGAAAAGTAAAAGAGCATGAAATAACTACTTGTTATGCAGTAATGGAGAATAGGTTAGAGTTTTGGAGGTGCTCTGTCTTCTGAATCTCTACTTTCCTACTGTCTTCTTCTTCACGCACGCAAGGTTCCTTCCATGGCAAGCTGTATGTTGGTGGATCACCGTTGTCAATGGCAACCATCCGTCCTCTCAGTGAAAATGGTCCACGTACATGGCTAATCATCTGTCGGTTCTCATTTGTGTTGGAATAGGATCCAGGGATCCTTTTGTGTCTGTCACTACGTCCAACATTCGTGAGTTTGAAGCTGTTCACAGTCATCCCATCCCAGATCCTACTCGAAATACCACAGACAAGGCTTAGACTTTCTGGAACTCAAGAATACTGTCAATTGATTCTATCTTATACCACAAAGACTCTGGATTCACGGATTGAACGCTCTGTTGTCAAGAGAGGCAGTCAAACTCATGAACCAGGAACCCAAGAGATAAACACTCAATCTAAGGTAGAACGGAAGTGGTTGTCAAGCACGCATTCATAGGTTGAGAATGGTGATGAGTGTCACGGATCATCACATTCATCATGTTTAAGTGCGAGTGAATATCTTAGAATAAATCAAGCGTGATTGAATAGAAAACAGAAGTAATTGTATTAATCCATCGAGACACAGTAGAGCTCCTCATCCCCAACCATGGGGTTTAGAGACTCATGCCGTTAAAGATACAAATTTAGATGTAAAAATGTCATGAGATACAAAATGAATCTCTAAAAGTAGTTTTTATACTAAATTAGCAGCCTAGGTTTACAGAAAATGAGTAAACTAAGATAGATAGTGAAGAAATCCACTTCCCTGGCCCACTTGGTGTGTGTTTAGGCTGAGCAATGAAGCTTTCACGTGTAGAGGCTCTTCCTGGCATTTAACTCCAGCTTTTGTGCCAGTTTGACGTTTGACTTCAACTTGTAGCCTGTTTCTGGCGTTTAACGCCAGAATAGGGTAGAAACTTGGCGTTAAACGCCAGTTTGCGTCATCATAACTCAGGCAAAGTATAGACTATTACATATTGCTGGAAATCCCTGGATGTCTACTTTCCAACGCAATTGAGAGTGCGCCAATTGGGTTTTTGTAGCTCCAGAAAATCTATTTCGAGTGCAGGGAGGTCAGTATCCAACAGCATCTGCAGTCCTTTTTCAGCCTCTCAATCAGATTTTTGCTCAAGTCCGTCAATTTCAGCCAGAAAATACCTAAAAATAAAGAAAAACACACAAACTCATAGTAAAGTCTAGAAATGTGATTTTTGCATAAAAATTAATAAAAATATACTAAAAGGTGGCTAGATCCTACTAAGAACTATATGAAAATACCCCCAAAAAGCATATAAAATATCCGCTCATCACAATCCCAAACTTAAACTGTTGCTTGTCCTCAAGCAACTAGATAAATAAAATAGGATAGAAAGAAAATCAAGAGGCAATAACTTCTCAGAGGGTTAGATGAAGCTCAAATTCTCATTAGATGAGCGGGGCTAGTAGTTTTTTGGTTTCTGAATAGTTTTGGCATCTCAATTTATCCTCTGAAGTCCAGAATGGTTGGCATCTATAGGAACTTAGAATTTAGATAGTGTTATTAATTCTCCTAGTTTAGTATGTTGATTCTTAAACACAGCTATTTTATGAGTCTTGGTCGTGGCCCTAAGCACTTTGTTTTCCAGTATTACCACCGGATACATAAATGCCACAGACACATAACTGGGTGAACCTTTTTAGATTGTGACTCAGCTTTGCTAAATTCCCTAGTTAGAGGTGTCCAGAGTTCTTAAGCACACTCTTTTGCCTTGGATTATGACTTTAACCACTCAATTTCAAGCTTTACACTTGGACCTTCATAACACAAGCACTTGGTTAGGGACAACTTGATTTAGCCACTTAGGCCAGAATTTTATTCCTTTAGGCTCTCATATCCATTATTGCTCAAAGCCTTGGATCCTTTTTACACTTGCATTTTGGTTTAAAGGGCTATTGGCTTTTTTTTTCTTTTTTTACTGCTTTTTCTTGCTTCAAGAATCAATTTCATGATTTTTCAGATCATCAATAACATTTTTCTTTGTTCATTATTCTTTCAAGAGCCAACAATTTTAACATTCATAAACTTCACTATCAAAATTATGCACTGTTTAAGCATTCACTTAGAAAACAAAAAGTATTGCCATCACATATAAATAATTTGAATTTTTCTTATTAAGAACTGGAAAAACAAAATTGCCTCCTTATTCTCAAAAATCTGCTATTTTATTCATGTTTAATGATGATGAGAAAAATAGATTATAGCTTATTTGGAGATGATAAACAAAAATAAAAATAAAATTAAAATAAAAAATACTAGTTACTACTATTCATGTGACTCCTAAGGTCGATCTCTAATAGCAGAAGTTATCATAGAGTTAAGATTAGGACTCAACAACCTTTATTTTGGGAGATGGATGCTCCTTCAATCTGTGGGGTGTCTGGTCCTTCAAGAGACAGCTTCTGGCACTTCAGCTCATGTAGCTCACACCCTTGCTTCTCCTGTTCCTTAAGCAGTTTGCAAAGCATGCTATTTTGATTCTGCTGTTCTTCCTTAAGTTGATCCATAGCTTCTTGCAGCTTGGTGACAGATGATTCTAGGCGGGTCCAGTAGTCAATCTGAGGGATTTCTGGGAGGAACTTCTGTGCCCTCCTATTGATGGAGTTATCTTGCACTTGTTGTCCTTCTATTGACTTTTTTGTGATTGGGTGATCGACTGAGATATACTCATCTACTCCCATCTTTACCCCAGCATCTTTACATAGCAGAGAAATCAAGCTTGGGTAGGCCAATTTGGCTTCAGTGGAGTTCTTGTTTGCAATTGTGTAAAGCTCACAAGAAATCAGATGATGGACCTCCACTTTGTTTCCCAGCATAATGCTATGGACCATCACTACTCTTTTGATAGTGACCTCATAGCGTGTAAGCCCTCAGATTTTTAGAAAATAAATAATGAATTATTTATAATTGTATATATATGATTTTCTTTTTAGAAAGATTATAAGACTTCATGTTTTAAATTAATTTGGTTTTATATAAATTTCAATTATAATTAGGTATTTTTGATTTACTAAAATTAATGGTTTTTGCTTAATTAAAATTCAGAGTTTTAGTAATTGGAGATGAAAGAGAGTTTTGTATATAATTTAAATTAAAATAATTTAAAGTTTTGATTAATATTATGAACAAAAAGAAAATTTATTTATTTATCTATAATTTTAAATTAAAGTATTTAATTACAAATAATTTGTAATTTGAAAAATAAAATAGTATTCTTAAAATTAATTATATTGATTAAATTGGGTTTTAAATCAAAACTCTACTCAAATCCTAAATTCTCAATTCTAAATCCTAATTCCTAATTTCACTAACCCTAACCCCTCTCACACAAATCACACACGTAACCCCCTCTACACTTGTCCACCTCTCAGTGAGCCACATTCACCTCTTCCTCACTATTCACTCACCACTGCTACACCTTTTCCTTGTATACATACAACACAAGCAACCTCGCACAACAGAAGAAAAGAAAAAGGGGGGAAATGAAATAGGGGAGTGAGATTTGAGAGAGCAGAGAACGAGAGGAGAGGGGAACAGAAGAGGGAGACTGCGCCAGCCATCGCACCAAGTCACTGCGCCCAGCTCGCCGCCAGTCGCCGAAGGGAGGAGCGCGCCCACCACAAGGAATCGTCATCGTCGTTGCTGAGCTAGGAGAGAGAAAGCGACGTTGTTCTTCTTTCCATCAAGTCCGTTCCGCTGTTGCCGTTGCATCATGCAGCCACTCCACGCCGTTGACGCTATTCATCGAGGGAAGACGAAAGTGACGAAGGTTCCTGGTGCCACTGTCACAGTGGAAGAAACCTAGAGAGAGAAACGAACGAGGAGCTCGAAGAGAGGGAGTGTGGTTCTTCTGCTGTTTCTGCCCAGCGTCCCTGCCGCCAGAATTCATGAGCACCGCTGTTATTTATGCTGAAGCTTATCATTCGAGAAGGCAAGCTGTTGCATCCTCCTCTTTGTTCTGACATCGAATTTCCCATTCGTAACCCTATAACGCTTCCATTCATGCTCTGTTTAACACCCTGTTTCTCTGCTATGTTTTTATGCTAACTTCAATAGTTGATATCTTCATTTTAGTATCGATGTATTCTTATGGAACTGTCGAAGTTGTGGTTGCTGTGAGCGGGATTAAAATTGGTGATGCTACCGCCATCTCGGTCATGATGGAATTGCCACTGGTGCTGTGAATTTAAGGGATATTTTATTAAATTAAATATTTTAAACTTTGAATGCCTAAGAAGTTTACTGAATTATTGTAAATATATGAATGCTTGATCTATGATGGATTTTGGATGCAGAGTAAATGTGTGACTGATTGCATCTCTTGGTGGTTTTATGTGGTTTGAGATCTTTGTTAAAAGAACGTGTATATTGGTGTGAAAGTTTACTGAAAATGTATTGGGTGTTTGTAATTGTGAAAGCATGTTTTGTTCTTCATTTGAAATGTGTTTGAATGACGACTTTAAAGATGCTTGGTAATGCTGATTTTGGTTTTTAAGAACGATTTTGAGTTAAGATCGTGATTGTGTCCGGATTGCTGGAAATTCTGGTTCTAATTTTTATGTCAGATGGTGGTTATTGAACTGTTTGTTTGATTAGGTTGTGATATATTGAATTAAGAGTTCTTGGGCAACTTTGGTTAGTCAAAAGAAAGTTAGAAATGTGGTTTTAGATGAATCCTAGGCTTGAATATAGGATTTGGTATGTGAGATTGTTGGAAATACAATTGTGCAGAATTTCTGCAGAAATCTGCATAATTGGCAGCAGAATGAATGACTTTTTGGGAGCATTCCAGACCTAATTTTTAGATGAAAATATTTTTCTGTACAACTTTAGTGTGTCTTGAATATTCCATAAAAATTTCATCGAATTTGGCCAAGTGGTTTGAAAGATATGATTTTTTGAAGTTTAGTGGTTGCTGCAGATTTTTCTGGTTTACTGGTTCTACAGTACCAACTTCCAGACGCTATAACTTTTAATTTAAACAGAATTTTGAGTTGATTTCAAAAGGATTTTAAAGATCTATCTGTCTATTTTAAGTGAGTATTTCATGTTCATATATATTTTGTAGACTTCGATAAGTCACTTGGAAGGTTGGTTGTTTGCTGGAAACTCTGAACTGGTTTATGAGAACAGGGCTCCACTTCTAATTGATAATTAATTAATCAAATAAAGTGATATGAACCTGAAACTTGTGGATTCTGAAACTTAGGGATGTTGACTGTAATCTCACCAAAATCTAGAAGCAACGAATTAGAATTGAAATTATTATGAAATTTATAGAAAACATGGCTGCTGTCCGTTTTCCGAATTTTAGTAAATGCTGTGCAGAATTTTAAAGCTTGTATAAAATTCAATTCTAATCCAAATTCAGTAAAACCTAACTTAAATTAAAGATTAAGATCTCTAGAGTTATCTTACCAACATGGTTTTAGATTAGACAAACTTAGGAAATGAAAAGGAATGTAAGTTGCCCTTAAGAAAGGTTAAAGTTAAAGACAATGATATTGAGAGATACAGTGAAGAAAGAAAAATGAGGAACAAGGAATGAAATAAAAGTTGAGAATTATATTGAATGGGCCTTTGTGCCGAGTGCTAATGCGGAAATGTCCGCCTAACTGATAGCCTAAGATTGCTAATGCGGGAATGTCCATCTAACTGATAGCATATTGTATGTTTAACTGTGCCTTTGTGCCAAACTGCTAATGCGAAAGTGCCCGCCTAACGGATAGCCTGAGATTGCTAATGCGGGAATGTTCGCCTAATTGATAGCACTGTTTCTTACTGTGATACACATTATTATGATGAGGCCTAATTGACACGGGTAACCGTGATGCCAAGGTGTCTAATTGACACAGTAAAGAAATCATATTCGGGGTTTTCTCTGAGTAACGTCGGGTTGCGGGTAGACATCCGACGCATGAGCTCATGGCCTGCTTAGGTGAGACATGCATCATATTGATTGCGCATTTGCATTTGATCTTGTTTTGCTTGTTATATTTTCTCTGTGATTGTGTTGCTTGACTTGTTTGTCTTATTGCAATTTGTTTGTTTATTGAACTGTTTCTTGTGCTGTTGTTTCTCTGTGATTGGGAACTGAGGTTGTGATTAAGATTAGTTTATGTTCGGAAATTTAAAGAATGCAAAAAGGTAAAAATAAAAAGTATTTCCAAAGGTTTAACAAAATGGTTTTATTGAGTAAAGTTAGTTATTTGCATTTTATTTCATTACTTTTACGGCATTCCTATTCCCTACTGAGAACTAGTGGTTTGTTCTCACCCCAAAATCTTCCACCCTTTCAGTGACACAGGTTCAGAGACTCAGTTGAAGCTGTGGGCGATTATGAGTTTTATTTAGGTTAAGTTTATGTGTTGAGTTGTTTTCATAGAATTCCCGCGCCTTTGTTATTTAAGATATTATTTTATACAGAGGGATAGGAATTGTATCTGAGTTTCTTTTGTATTCTTTTGTATAATATTTATTATTATTAATAATTATGTGATTATTATTACATGGTGGTGTCCTTTGATATATGAGTTTGATTAATAAAAAAAGGGGTTTTCTGGCATGTTCTTTAAATTGAAACGTGAAATCGATCTAAAGGATCAGTATTAAATAGTAAATAAGGAAAACAGGTTAGTAACTCCTTACTTTTGGTACGATCATGACGTACTGAAAGTTAAGGTGTTAGAGCGGTTGCTGGTGGACAGTATGGAACGCCCAATGAAATCCAGCCAGCCTCTAGCAACTTGTTTGTGATCCCCTCTCTTGAGTTGATTTGGGACACCCTTTGTGTTGGTTATCCACTTAGCTCCAGGGATGCATATGTCCTCTAGAACTTGGTCCAAGCACTTATCTACTCTCACCATTATCCTATTAAAGGATTCTGGATCATCTTGTAGTTGAGGCAGCTTGAAGACCTCTCTTATTCTGTCCAGGTCGAAGTATATAATCTTCCCCCTGACCATAGTTCGAAAGGTATAGAAGGTGGTTCCAGTCATTCTCTGCTTATCTGTTTGCCACAGATTTGAGTAGAATTCCTGAACAATGTTTCTACCCACCTTTGTCTCAGGATTAGCTAGAATTTCCCAGCCCTTGTTTTGAATCCGCTCTTGGATCTCCAGATATTCATCTTCTTTCAGATAAAATTTAACTTCTGGGATCACTGACCTTAGACCCATTATTTTGTGGTAATGGTCTGCATGTTCTTTGGTTAAGAACCTCTCTTGATTCCAAAGTGGTTTTGGAATGTTATCTTTCTTGCCTCTTGGAGTGGTTTGTTTTTCCTTAGGAGCCATGATCTTAGTGAATCTTAGCCTAGTGATCATGAAAAGCACACCAAACTTAGAGGTTTGCTTGTCCTCAAGCAAAAGAAGAAAAAGGATAGGAATAGGAGGAAAGACAAATTTGAATGGTGGAGTACAGGGGGTGGCCGAATGTGAATTTAAAAGGGAGGGGTGGTTTCGAAAATTTTTGAAAAAGATATGATAGAAGATATGATTTGTAAAAAAAATAATTATGATATGAAAAAGATGTAATTTTAAAATTGAAAAGATAAGAGAGAGATTTGAAAAATATTTGAAAAAGATAATATAATGGGTTGAAAAAGATTTGAAAAGATATTAGAAAGATAGATGGGTTTTGAAAAAGATTTGAAAAGAAGTTGAAGAAAGATTTTTTTAGGATTAAGATTTTTTTTGAAATTGAAATTGAAAAATGAGAATTTGTAACATGTTTATGCAAGAAAGTATGGATGAAAACATGAAAATTTAAAAAAATTGAGTTGGAAACCAAACTTCCTCCCCTCCACATTCCTGGCGTTAAACGCCCAAAATGGTACCCATTCTGGCGTTTAACGCCCAGAAATGTATCTTTACTGGCGTTAAACGCCCAGAATGGTGCCTCTTACTGGCGTTTTCGTGCCAGTGAGCTCTTTTTCTCTACTTTCTGCTCTGAATCCTTCTGTAATTCTGTGAACTTCTGAAATTGAGAATCAATGTCGAAGATAATTTATATCAAACTCCTATAATTATTATGTAACTAATAAATAAACTATACCAATGGCTGGGTTGCCTCCCAGCAAGCGCTTCTTTATTGTCTTTACCTGGACCTTACTGAGCTTTAATCTAATCTCAGTTTTGAGCATTCTTGCTCAACATTGCTTTCAAGATAATGCTTGACTCTCTGTCCATCAACAATGAACTTTTTGTCAATATCCTGAAGTTCTACATATCCATATGCTGACACACTTGTAATCACATACGGCCTTCTCCACCGGGATTTTAATTTCCCAGGGAATAATCTGAGCCTAGAGTTAAACAGCAAAACCTTTTGTCTTGGCTCAAAGACTTTGGATGACAGTTTTTTGTCATGCCACCTTTTTGCTTTCTCCTTGTAAATTTTTTCATTTTCGAAAGCATTGAGTCTGAATTCCTCTAGCTCGTTCAGCTGGAGCAATCTTTTCTCTCCAGCTAATTTGGCATCAAGGTTCAGGATTCTCGTTGTCTAGTAGGCTTTATGCTCCAGTTCCACGGGCAGGTGACAGGCCTTCCCATACACAAGCTGGTATGGAAAAGTTCCTATAGGGGTCTTGAATGCTGTTCTGTATGCCCAGAGAGCATCATCTAAGATCCTTGCCCAATCTTTTCTACGGGCAATTACAGTCCGTTCCAGGATTCTTTTTAGTTCTCTATTAGAAACTTCAGCTTGCCCATTTGTCTGTAGATGATATGGAGTTTCCACCTTGTGGCTAATTCCGTATCTGACCATAGCAGAGTAAAGCTGTTTATTGCAGAAATAAGTGCCTCCATCACTGATTAGTGCTCTAGGGATACCAAATCTGCTAAAGATATATTTCTCGAGGAACTTCAGCACTGTCTTAGTATCATTAGTGGGTGTTGCAATTGCCTCTACCCATTTAGATACAGAGTCTACAGCCACCAGAATATAAGTGTTTGAGTATGATGGTGAGAAAGGCCCCATGAAGTCAACACCTCATACGTCAAACAACTCAATCTCTAAGATCCTTTGTTGAGGCATGGTGTAATCTTGAGGCAGATTACTAGCTCTCTGGCAACTGTCACAGTTATGTACAAACTCTCGGGAGTCTCTATAGAGGGTAGGCCAGTAGAAGCCACATTGGAGGAATTTTGTGGCTGTTCGCTCACTTTCGAAATGTCTTCCATATTGTGATCCATGACAATGCCATAGGATCTTCTATGCTTCTTCTCTAGGCACACATGTACGGATTATTCCGTCTGCACATCTCTTAAAGAGATATGCCTCATCCCACAAATAGTACTTTGCATCAGAGGTAAGTTTTTTTATTTGCTGCCTGCTGTACTCTTTGGGTATAAATCTTACTACTTTATAGTTTGCATTGTCTGCAAACCACGGTACTTCCTGAATGGCAAAGAGTTGCTCATCCGGGAAGGTTTTAGAGATCTCAGTAGAGGGGTGGGACGCCCCTTCTACTGGTTCTATTCAGGACAGGTGATCTGCTACTTGGTTCTCTGTCCCTTTTCTGTCTCTTATTTCTATATCAAACTCTTGCAGAAGCAATACCCATCTTATGAGCCTGAATTTTGAATCCTGCTTCGTGAGTAGATATTTAAGAGCAGCATGGTCAGTGTACACAAGACAGGAGCTGAATGAGTCTCCAAATACTGAGAAGTCATCCATGAAGACTTCCAGAAATTTTTCCCTCATATCAGAGAAGATAGAGAGCATACATCTCTGAAAGTTTGCTGGTGCATTGCACAGACCAAAAGGCATCCTTCTGTAGGAAAATACACCAGATGGACATGTGAATGCTGTTTTCTCTTGATCCTGAGGATTTACTGTAATTTGGTTATAACCTGAATAGCCATCTAAAAAGCAGTAATAGTCATGACCTGCTAGTCTTTCTAACATCTGGTCTATGAATGGTAAAGGAAAATGATCCTTGCTGGTGGCTGTATTGAGCCTTCTGTAGTCAATACACATACGCCACCCTGTAACTGTACTCGTAGGAACCAGTTCATTCTTTTCATTATGAACCACTGTCATGCCTCCCTTTTTAGGTACAACTTGGACAGGACTCACCCAGGGGCAATCAGAAATAGGATAAATAATCCCAGCCTCTAGTAATTTAGTGACCTCTTTCTGCACCACCTCCTTCATGGCTGGATTCAGCCACTGATGAGCGGATAATTTATACGCTTTTTGGCATTATTTTTAGGTAGTTTTTAGTAAGTTCAAGCTACTTTTAGGGATGTTTTCATTAGTTTTTATGTTAAATTCACATTTCTGGACTTTACTATGAGTTTGTGTGTTTTTCTATGATTTCAGGTAATTTCTGGTTGAAATTGAGGGACTTGAGCAAAACTCTGAAAAAGGCTGACAAAAGGACTGCTGATGCTGTTGGAATCTGACCTCCCTGCACTCGAAATGGATTTTCTGGAGCTACAGAACTCCAAATGGCGCGCTCTCAACGGCGTTGGAAAGTAGACATCCAGAGCTTTCCAGCAATATATAATAGTTCATACTTTATTCGGAAATTGACGATGTAACTTGGCGTTGAACGCCAAGTACATGCTGCTGTCTGGAGTTAAACGCCAGAAAAACGTCATGATCCGGAGTTGAACGCCCAAAACACGTCATAACTTGGAGTTCAACTCCAAGAGAAGCCTCAGCTCGTGGATTGATCAAGCTCAGCCCAAGCATACACCAAGTGGGCCCCGGAAGTGGATTTATGCATCAATTACTTACTCATGTAAACCCTAGGAGCTAGTTTATTATAAATAGAACATTTAACTATTGTATTAGATATCTTTTGACAGTTTAATCTCTTGACTATTTAGCCTTTGATTATTCGGTCTCTTGATCACTCAGGGGGCTGGCCATTCGGCCATGCCTGAACCTTTTACTTATGTATTTTCAACGGTGGAGTTTCTGCACACCATAGATCAAGGGTGTGGAGCTCTGCTGTACCTCAAGTTTCAATACAATTATTATTACTTTTCATTCAATACAATCTATAGTGGAATCTCTAAATGATGGAGCGTTGAATGAACTCCAACCATCCTCTAGCTATAGGCTTGAGGTCCAGTTTTCTTAGTTGGACTGGCTTGCCTTTGGAGTCTCTTTTCCATTAAGCTCCTTCCACACAAATGTCCATAAGGACTTGGTCCAACCTTTGATCAAAGTTGACCCTTCTAGTGTAGGGGCGTTCATCTCCTTGCATCATGGGCAAGTGGAATGCCAACCTCACATTTTCTGGACTAAAATCCAAGTATTTCCCCCGAACCATTGTGAGATAATTCTTTGGACTCGGGTTCATACCTTGATCATGGTTCCTGGTGATCCATGCATTGGCATAGAACTCTTGAACCAATAAGATTCCGACTTGTTGCATGGGGTTGGTTAAGACTTCCCAACCTCTTCTTCGGATTTCATGTCGGATCTCCGGATAATCATTTTTCTTGAGCTTGAAAGGGACCTCAGGGATCACCTTCTTCTTTGCCACAACATCATAAAAGTGGTCTTGATGGCTCTTGGAGATGAATCTTTCCATCTCCCATGACTCGGAGGTGGAAGCTTTTGTCTTCCCTTTTCCTTTTCTAGAGGATACTCCGGCCTTAGGTGCCATTGATGGTAATGGAAAAACAAAAAGCTTATGCTTTCACCACACCAAACTTAAAATATTGCTCGCCCTCGAGCAAGAGAAGAAAGAAGAGAAGAAGAAGAAGAAGAAAATATGGTAGAGAGGGAGAGAGGTAGGTTCGGCTAAGTGGGAGAAGAGGGGTTTGTGTTGTGTGAAAATGAAGTAGAATGGAAGGGTATTTATAGGGAGAGGGGGTAGTGTGTATTCGGCCATTTAGGGTGGGAATGGGTGGGAAATTGGTTTTGAATTTTTGAAGGTAGGTGGGGTTTATAGGGAAGAGTGGATGGATGTGAATGGTGATGGGAGTAATTGGGAAGAGAGATTGAGGTGATTGGTGAAGGGTTTTGGGAAGTGTGACATGGGGAAGAGTAATCACAAAAACTAGGATTAGGAGGTAAGGTGGGAATATGGTAAGTGGGGATCCTGTGGGGTTCACAGATCCTGAAGTGATCCTGTGGGGTCCACAGGTCCTGAGGTGTCAAGGAATTCCATCCCTGCACCAAATAGGCATGTAAAATGCCTTTGCACACCATTCTGGCATTTAAACGCTGTGTGGTGCACATTCTGGGCGTTCAACGCCCATGTAAAGCATGTTTCTGGCGTTGAACGCCAGTTTCATGCTTGTTACTGGCGTTCAGCGCAAGCTTTCTTCTCTGGGCACATTCCTGGCGTTCAGCACCAGAATGCTGCTTGTTTCTGGCGTTCAGCGCCAGAATGATGCTCTGTTCTGGCGTTGAACGCCAGCCTGTGTGTCCTCCAGGGTGTAAATTTTTTTCTTCTGCTATTTTTTATTCTGTTTTTAATTTTTATGATTTTTTCGTGACTCCTCATGATCATGTACCTAATAAAACACAAAATAACAATAAAATAAAAATTTGATAAATAAAATTGGGTTGCCTCCCAACAAGCGCTTCTTTAATGTCAATAGCTTGACAGTGGCTCTAATGGAGCCTCAAGGTGATCAGGTCAATGTTGTATAGTCCCAACACCAAACTTAGAGTTTGGATATGGGGTCTTAACACCAAACTTAGAGTTTGGTTGTGGCCTCCCAACACCAAACTTAGAGTTTGACTGTGGGGGCTCTTCTTGACTCTGAACTGAGAGAAGCTCTTCATGCTTACTCTCTTTTGTCATAGAGGGATGGCCATGTGCCTTAAACACATGGTAGTCCCCATTCAATTGAAGGACTAATTCACCTCTGTTGACATCTATCACAGCTCCTGTTGTGGCTAGGAAAGGTCTTCCAAGGATGATGCAATCATCCTCTTCCTTCCTAGTGTCTAAGATTATGAAATCAGCAGGGATGTAAAGGCCTTCAACCTTTACTAGCACGTCCTCTACTAATCCATAAGCTTGTCTCAATGACTTATCTGCCAATTGTAATGAGAACAAGGCAGGTTGTACCTCAATGATCCCCAGCTTCTCCATTACAGAGAGTGGCATAAGATTTATCCCTGACCCCAGATCACACAGAGCTTTTGCAAAGGTCATGGTGCCTATGGTACAAGGTATTAGGAACTTGCCAGGATCTTGTCTCTTTTGAGGTAGAATTTGTTGAATCCAGGTATCCAGTTCACTAATGAGCAAGGGAGGTTCACTTTTCCAAGTCTCATTACCAAACAACTTGGCATTCAGCTTCATGATAGCTCCTAAGTATTGAGCAACTTGCTCTCCAGTTACATCTTCATCCTCTTCAGAGGAAGAATAGTCTTCAGAGCTCATGAATGGCAGAAGGAGATTTAATGGAATCTCTATGGTCTCTATGTGAGCCTTAGATTCCTTTGGATCCTTAATAGGAAACTCCTTCTTGCTTGAGGGACGTCCCAGGAGGTCTTCCTCACTAGGATTTTTGTCCTCCTCTTCCCTTGTGCATTCGGCCATATTGATCACATCAATGGCCTTGCACTCTCCTTTTGGATTCTCTTCTGTATTGCTTGGGAGAATACTGGGAGGAGTTTCAATGACTTTCTTACTCAGCTGGCCCACTTGTGCCTCCAGATTTCTGATGAAGGATCTTGTTTCACTCATGAAACTGAAAGTGGCCTTTGACAGATCAGAGACTATATTGGCTAAATTAGAAGTGTTTTGTTCAGAATTCTCTGTCTGTTGCTGAGAAGATGATGGATATGGCTTGCTATTGCTCAGCCTGTTGCGTCCACCATTGTTAAAGCCTTGTTGAGGCTTTTGTTGATCCTTCCATGAGAAATTTGGATGATTTCTCCATGATGAGTTATAGGTGTTTCCATAAGGTTCACCCATGTAATTAACCTCTGCCATGGCAAGGTTCTCAGGATCATAAGCTTCTTCAGAAGCTGCCTCTCTAGTACTGTTGGATGCATGTTGCCATCCATTCAGATTTTGAGAGATCATGTTGACCTGTTGAGTCAACACTTTGTTCTGAGCCAGTATGGCATTCAGAGCATCAATTTCAAGAACTCCTTTCTTCTGAGGTATCCCATTATTCACGGAATTCCTCTCAGAAGTGTACATGAATTGGTTGTTTGCAACCATATCAATGAGTTCTTGAGCCTCTTCAGGCGTTTTCTTTAGGTGAATAGATCCACCTGCAGAATGGTCCAATGACATTTTCGAAAATTCAGAGAGACCATAATAGAATATATCTAATATGGTCTATTCTGAAAACATGTCAGATGGACATCTTTTGGTCAGCTGCATGTATCTTTCCCAAGCTTCATAGAGGGATTCACCATCTTTTTATTTGAAGGTTTGAACATCCACTCTCAGCTTGCTCAGCTTTTGAGGAGGAAAGAATTTATCCAAGAAGGCAGTGACCAGCTTATCCCAGGAGTCCAGGCTATCTTTTGGTTGTGAATTCAGCCATATTCTAGCTCTGTCTCTTACAGCAAAAGGGAAAAGCACGAGTCTGTATACTTCAGGATCAACTCCATTTGTCTTTACAGTCTCACAGATCTACAAGAACTCAGTTAAAAACTGATAAGGATCTTCAGATGGAAGTCCATAAAACTTGCAGTTTTGTTGCATTAAGGCAACTAGCTGAGGTTTCAGCTCAAAATTATTGGCTCCAATGGCAGGAATGGAGATGCTTCTTCCATCAAACTTGGACGTTGGCTTTGTGAAGTCACCAAGCATTCTCCTTGCATTATTATTATTTTTGGCTGCCATCTCCTTCTCTTGTTCAAAAATTTCTGAAAGGTTGTTTCTGGATTGTTGTAACTTAGCTTCTCTTAATTTTCTCTTCAAGGTCCTTTCAGGTTCTGGATCAATTTCAACAAGAGTGCCTTTATCCTTGTTCCTGCTCATATGAAAGAGAAGAAAACAAGAAAAGAAAGAGGAATCCTCTATGTCACAGTATAGAGATTCCTTTATGTTAGTAGAAAAAGAAAGGGGAGAAGAGTGAAGAAGAACGGGTTCGGATATTTAGATGAAGAGAGGTGAAGAGAAGTGTTAATAATTAAATAGAATAAGAAAAGAGAAGGAGAATTTTCGAAAATAATTTTGAAAAAGGAGTTAGTAATTTTCGAAAATTAAAGATAAAATATAATTGAAATTAAAATTTAAAACAATTAATTAATTAAAAAGAATTTTTGAAAAGAGAGAGAGATATTTTCGAAAATTGAAGAGGGAAAAGTAGTTAGGTGGTTTTGAAAAAGATAAGAAACAAACAAAAAGTTAGTTAGTTGATTGAAAAAGATTTGAAATCATATTTGAAAAAGATAAGAAGATAAGAAGTTAGATGAGATATTTTGAAATCAAATTTTGAAAAAGATAATTTTTTTTTTGAAAAAGATAAGATAAAAGATAAAAAGATTTAATTTTTTTAAAAATTTGAAATTATTTACTTCACTAACAAGAAACTACAAGATAAGATTCTAGAACTTAAAGATTGAACCTTTCTTAACAAGAAGGTAACAAACTTCAAATTTTTGAACCAATCACATTAATTGTTAGCTAATTTTCGAAAATTAGATGTAAAGATAAGGAAAAAGGTTTTGAAAATATTTTGAAAAGGATTTTTGAATTTTTCGAAAAATAGAAAAAAATGGGAAAGATATGATTTTTTTATTTATTTATTTTTAAATTGAAATTTTGACTTGACTTGTTAGAAACAACTAATTTAAAAAATTTTTTACCAAGTCAACCCAAAATTTCGAAAATTTGGAGGGAAATAAGGAAAAGATATTTTTTTTGGTTTTTGAATTTTTAATTATGAGAGAGAAAAACAACAAAAATACTCAATGCATGAAATTTTTAGATCAAAACAATGAATGCATGCAAGAATGCTATGAATGTCAAGATGAACACCAAGAACACTTTGAAGATCATGATGAACATCAAGAATATAATTTTGAAAAATTTTTGATGCAAAGAAAACATGCAAGACACCAAACATAGAAATCTTTAATGCACGGACTCTAACAAACAAAAAATGCATATGAAAAACAACAAACAACACAAAACAAGAAAACATCAAGATCAAACAAGAGGACTTATCAAGAACAACTTGAAGATCATGAAGAACACTATGAATGCATGGGATTTTCGAAAAATGATGCAAGAAAATTTTTAAAGCATGCAATTGACACCAAACTTAAAAATTGACTCAAGACTCAAACAAGAAACACAAAATTGTATTATTTAATTT
The DNA here is from genome assembly GCF_014773155.1 of Arachis stenosperma. Taxonomy (NCBI): domain Eukaryota; kingdom Viridiplantae; phylum Streptophyta; class Magnoliopsida; order Fabales; family Fabaceae; genus Arachis; species Arachis stenosperma. The sequence continues at coordinate 38,391,949 of NC_080378.1, forward strand.
ATATGGAATTATTCTTGTGGCTCTTTGCTATGTGTGGACACAACTTCGTTCAACTTAACCAGCAAGTGTACTGGGTCATCCAAGTAATACCTTACGTGAGTAAGGGTCGATCCCACAGAGATTGTTGGTATGAAGCAAGCTATGGTCACCTTGTAAATCTCAGTTAGGCAGATTAAATTGGTTTATGGTTTCGAAAATTAATAATAAAAAGAAAATAAAAGAGATAGAAATACTTATGTAAATCAATAGTGGGAATTTCAGATAGGCGTATGGAGATGCTGTGTTCCTCTTGAAACTCTACTTCACTACTCACTCTGCCTTCAATCCTTCTTACTCCCTTCCATGGCAAGCTGTATGTAGGGCATCACTATCATCAATGGCTACTTTTAATCCTCTCGGGAAAATGGTCCTATGCGCTGTCACTGCACGGCTAATCGTCTGGAGGCATCACCCTTGGTTGATAGCTACATCCCATCCTCTCAGTGAAAATGGTCCAAATGCTCTGTCACATCACGGCTAATCATCTGTCGGTTCTCAATCAGGTTGGAATAGAATCCATTGATTCTTTTGCGTTTGTCACTAACGCCCAGCCTTCAGGAGTTTGAAGCTCGTCACAGTCATTCAATACCGGAATCCTACTCGGAATACCACAGACAAGGTTAGACTTTCCGGATTCCCAGGATCCTACTCGGAATACCACAGACAAGGTTAGACTTTCCGGATCCTCATGAATGCTGCCATCTATCTAGCTTATACCACAAAGATTCTGTTGGGGAATCTAAGAGATATGCGCCCGGCCTAAGGTAGAACGGAAGTGGTTGTCAATCACGCGCGTTCATAGGTGAGAATGATGATGAGTGTCACTGATCATCACATTCATCAAAGTGTTGTGCAACGTATATCTTGGAATAAGAATAAGAGAGAATTGAATGAAAAGTAATAATAATTGTATTGAAACTTGAGGTACAGCAGAGCTCCAAACCCTTAATCTATGGTGTGCAGAAACTCCACCGTTGAAAATACATAAGTAAAAGGTTCAGGCATGGCCGAATGGCCAACCCCCTGAGTGATCAAGAGACCGAATAATCAAAGGCTAAACAGTCAAGAGATTAAACTGTCAAAAGATATCTAATACAATAGTTAAATGTTCTATTTATAATAAACTAGCTCCTAGGGTTTACATAAGTAAGTAATTGATGCATAAATCCACTTCCGGGGCCCACTTGGTGTATGCTTGGGCTGAGCTTGATCAATCCACGAGCTGAGGCTTCTCTTGGAGTTGAACTCCAAGTTATGACGTGTTTTGGGCGTTCAACTCCGGATCATGACGTTTTTCTGGCGTTTAACTCCAGACAGCAGCATGTACTTGGCGTTCAACGCCAAGTTACGTCGTCAATTTCCGAATAAAGTATGGACTATTATATATTTCTGGAAAGCTCTGGATGTCTACTTTCCAACACCGTTGAGAACGCGCCATTTGGAGTTCTGTAGCTCCAGAAAATCCATTTCGAGTGCAGGGAGGTCAGATTCCAACAGCATCAGCAGTCCTTTTGTCAGCCTTTTTCAGAGTTTTGCTCAAGTCCCTCAATTTCAGCCAGAAATTACCTGAAATCATAGAAAAACACACAAACTCATAGTAAAGTCCAGAAATGTGAATTTAACATAAAAACTAATGAAAACATCCCTAAAAGTAGCTTGAACTTACTAAAAACTACCTAAAAATAATGCCAAAAAGCGTATAAATTATCCGCTCATCACACAAAAACTTGGTGGACGAAATTGTGATACTCACAATACTGTATTCTTTAGTTTATATGGAATTATTCTTGTGGCTCTTTGCTATGTGTGGACACAACTTCGTTCAACTTAACCAGCAAGTGTACTGGGTCATCCAAGTAATACCTTACGTGAGTAAGGGTCGATCCCACAGAGATTGTTGGTATGAAGCAAGCTATGGTCACCTTGTAAATCTCAGTTAGGCAGATTAAATTGGTTTATGGTTTCGAAAATTAATAATAAAAAGAAAATAAAAGAGATAGAAATACTTATGTAAATCAATAGTGGGAATTTCAGATAGGTGTATGGAGATGCTGTGTTCCTCTTGAATCTCTACTTCACTACTCACTCTGCCTTCAATCCTTCTTACTCCTTTCCATGGCAAGCTGTATGTAGGGCATCACTATCATCAATGGCTACTTTTAATCCTCTAAGGAAAATGGTCCTATGCACTGTCACTGCACGGCTAATCGTCTGGAGGCATCACCCTTGGTTGATAGCTACATCCCATCCTCTCAGTGAAAATGGTCCAAATGCTCTGTCACAGCACGGCTAATCATCTGTCGGTTCTCAATCAGGTTGGAATAGAATCCATTGATTCTTTTGCTTCTGTCACTAACGCCCAGCCTTCAGGAGTTTGAAGCTCGTCACAGTCATTCAATACCGGAATCCTACTCGGAATACCACAGACAAGGTTAGACTTTCCGGATTCCCAGGATCCTACTCGGAATACCACAGACAAGGTTAGACTTTCCGGATCCTCATGAATGCCGCTATTTATCTAGCTTATACCATGAAGATTCTGTTGGGGAATCTAAGAGATATGCGCCCGGCCTAGAGTAGAACGGAAGTAGTTGTCAATCACGCGCGTTCATAGGTGAGAATGATGATGAGTGTCACGGATCATCACATTCATCAAAGTGTTGTGCAACGTATATCTTGGAATAAGAATAAGAGAGAATTGAATAAAAAGTAATAGTAATTGTATTGAAACTTGAGGTACAGCAGAGCTCCACACCCTTAATCTATGGTGTGCAGAAACTCCACCGTTGAAAATACATAAGTGAAAGGTTCAGGCATGGCCGAATGGCCAGCCCCCTAAACGTGCTCAATGGCCTCCTAAGATGAAGAATAAAACAAAACTGAGACCAAAGATGAAACGTGGTCAAAAGACTTTTAATACAATAGTTAAATGTTCTATTTATAATAAACTAGCTACTAGGGTTTACATGTGTAAGTAATTGATGCATAATTCCACATCCGGGGCCCACTTGGTGTATGCTTGGGCTGAGCTTGATCAATCCACGAGCTGAGGCTTTTCTTTTAGTTGAACTCCAAGTTATGACGTGTTTTGGGCGTTCAACTCCGGATCATGACGTTTTTCTGGCGTTTAACTCTAGACAACAGCATGTACTTGGCGTTCAACGCCAAGTTACGTCGTCAATTTCCGAATGAAGTATGGTCTATTATATATTGCTGGAAAGCTCTGGATGTGTACTTTCCAACGCCGTTGAGAGCGCGCCAATTGGAGTTCTGTAGCTCCAGAAAATCCATTTCGAGTGCAGGGAGGTCAGATTCCAACAGCATCAGCAGTCCTTTTGTCAGCCTTTTTCAGAGTTTTGCTCAAGTCCCTCAATTTCAACCAGAAATTACCTGAAATCATTAGAAAAACACACAAACTCATAGTAAAGTCCAGAAATGTGAATTTAACATAAAAACTAATGAAAACATCCCTAAAAGTAGCTTGAACTTACTAAAAACTACCTAAAACAATGCCAAAAAGCGTATAAATTATCGCTCATCACAACACCAAACTTAAATTGTGCTTGTCCCCAAGCAACTGAAAATCAAATAGGATAAAAAGAAGAGAATATACTATAAATTCCAGAATATCAATGAATATTAATTATAATTAGATGAGCGGGACTTGTAGCTTTTTGCTTCTGAACAGTTTGGCATCTCACTTCTTCCTTTGAAGTTCTGAATGATTGGCTTCTTTAGGAACTTAGAATTTGGATGGTGTTATTGATTTTCCTAGTTAAGCATGTTGATTCTTGAACACAGCTACTTATGAGTCTTGGCTGTGGCCTAAGCACTTTGTTTTCCAGTATTACCACCGGATACATAAATGCCAGACACATAACTGGGTGAACCTTTTCAGATTGTGATTCACTTTGCTAGAGTCCCCAGTTAGAGGTGTCCAGAGCTCTTAAGCACACTCTTTTGCTTTGGATCACGACTTTAACCACTCAGTCTCAAGCTTTCACTTGGACCTTCATGACACAAGCACATGGTTAGGACAGCTTGGTTAGCCGCTTAGGCCTGGATTTTATTTCCTTGGGCCCTC